>NC_079375.1:6215059-6375059 GCF_021018895.1 Seriola aureovittata
CCGGCTGCCTGAAACATAAGTAGAAAAAGACGCAGGAACTGACAGTTGCTCAAACAGCAGGACAAAAGAGAAGCACTCACAGCTTGCATTAGATGATGGAAATCCACTAACTGTCCTGCCTGAATCTATCAGAGACTGCTGGAGATGTGGCGGGGGGGGGGGTCAATTTAAGAGCCAAGGACAGGTGGTTATTACACGAAGAAGCAAAGAGGATTGTGAGTTCCCTCTACAGTGATGCCATGTGAGGATGCAAGTCTGCTTGCAACATAGATTGAAGCGCTTTGTGTTTGCGACTCGAGTCGTAAGCAACTCACAAAGCGCATTAAATGCCAAGCATGAATGTGCAGGGAATATTTTGTTGACATTGACAGACACTGACTCACTGAGAGTTTTTCTCTTGCACACAGGTACACATCATACAAGAGCAACAGATCTGCATTAAACACACAAAGAACTGTTGGACTGGAAACTGCTCTTATCTCTGCAAATAAACTCCCATAAACTGTATCTTTCAGCACCGTAGTGGTGGTGTTTACTTATTCTGAGCCACACTATCGGCTCGAGGAAGTCAGTTGGTCATCAGTCATTTCGGTCAAGACTGTTAATCTCTATTACTCGATTGCCATGAAATTTAGTTCAGATATTTGTGCTCCCCAGAGGAGGAATCCCAGTGGCCTTGGTGATCCCCTGACCTTTCCTGTAGTGCCACCAGGAGAATTCTCTCAACGACTATTGGATGCATCATGAACGTGGTTGAACATACCTGCTAAATATCAGCATATCAGCTTTCTGACATTAACATTTCGCTCAAAGCAAGGCTGTGTACAGCCTCACAGCTGTTAGCACGGCTCTGATCTCTCAGCCTTGTTTTGATCTCTTGGGGGGGGGGGGTGTGCACCAGGTGATCAGTAATGCATTGCTCCAGTGAAGCAGCAGGAAGTTGTGCTGAAACACAATGAGATCCAGGAAATAAATCGTATGAATTGGTAGGTTGGAATTCCTGCGGTTGCAAGGGGGCATATATCAATTCTGCAGTTTTATAGCACTGGCTTGGCTGCAGGATATTTACATGTAAAATGTTGCCAGTTCTGTGGTGACTCACACAGCATGTGGCACACCATTGTCACCGTTTTCACATGCAGAGAGGTTTGTATTTCCTATACTCCAGAGCTTGTGAGATCACTATTTGTTATGCCATCTCTGTATGCAAGTATGCATACTGCAGGGTTGGTGGTTTGCCTATTATTTGTGTGTGTGGGCTGTGTCCTGTAACTGCTGAAGGGGAGTTTGAGAAGGACACCATTGTGGTAGAATAATCATGGAAATTCCAAATCCAAATTTGCCTGCCCTTCTCGTCTACCAGTGTTTTTCTGTACCGTACTCTTTATCTTTTCTTTTTCCACTTCCTTCCCCCTCGTGAACATTTTTTTTTTTTTTTCCTCTCGTTTGTCTTTTTAAATACATGAGACTTCTTTACATCTGTTACATCTGACATTCATCTTGAATATCATCATCATATCTTGTCTATTTTTTTTTAATAGAAGCAAGGGACTTCCTGGTATTACTAAATCTGAATTTCAAATAGCATTTGTCAGCTGCACTGTTGTTTTAGAAGTTGGCTTGAAACGGCAAGTGTGAGGGATGGAAAAGGCCCTAATGGAAATCAAACAAGCAACAGAGCATGAAATATTGAAAATGCAAATATGTAATGAATTCTATTCCATATTTTGTGTGCTGTATGATCCAGGCTTTTGTTGTGAATTACTCTGAAGGTTGACTGCGGCAAACGTCTCTGCTTAATTTGTATACGTGTGATTGTGTAAGTGGAGCGGAAGCGTGAAAGTCTGTGAATCTTTGTGTACCTTTGTGTTGGGTGAAGTGCCTGCATGCTGAGACGTTTCTTTATTTGCTTCCTCTTTTGTACATGTGTAAATAGGGTTGTTTTTTTTGTTTTTTTTTTATTGTCTCCATGTGAAACTGCGTGTGCCTGGTTAACTGTCCATGTGTATGTATATATGTGTCACTGATGTTTACCGAAGGGAGCAGCTGGCGCACATCACGCGCCTGCGGGGCATTGCAGCACAGCGGCCTCCATCTCCACCAAGGTCCTAGCCCGTGTTCAAACAGCTGTGCTGTTAGTTCACATCAAGTCACCCGTTCAGACCGGGGTCCCGCAGGGGGAAGTTGCAGTTGCAAACCTACCTGCTCACCACCTCTGAACTCTGCTTAGCTACATGTTAGAAAGTGGCCGGGGGCTTTGGAGTGTGGGGCATGATTTAAAAAGAAAAATGCCCCAGAACTGATCTGTGGTGTTGTGACAGATGAGAGGCAAGATGACTATGGCTCCTTGGTGCTAAAACTGTTCCAACTGTGTTTCCCTTTAAAGTTTTAGGAGGTGTCCCCTAAAGCAGGGTTATGGATTACCTTCAACTGCAAAGAAAAAAGTGGGGCATCTATAAAAAAAAAAAAAAAAAGCCAGGTTTCACCTTTCTCTGTCCTTTTGTGTCCCTCTCCCCACCCCACCCCATTCTCCCACATAAGCTATCTGTCTTGTTCACAATACCCCTTTCTCCACCCTGAGAACAATGCGTTTGTTCTCCTCCACCTCCTCCTCCCCATCCCTCCATCCCTTTCTATCCCTCCATCCATTTGTTTGGTGCTCTCTGTGACATCTCTGCCATGCCAGGCCATGAGGGAGAGAGGGAGGGACAGGCCCTGCATTGTCCCCGGCTGAACCCACGGAATATCAATAGTGTTTTTCTTGAGCAGGAGCGCCGAGCGTTGGCCAGTAACCTTTCAGATTTGATGATGTCAGGCCCCCTCTTTTTCGGGCCCTTTATATGATTTCCCTCGTCCTTCAGCAACCACTCCAACAGGGTGTTAGGTCCTCAACACAAGAGACAGTACAGAATTGTATGCACTGTGTGACTCATCGGAGCACTTCATCAGCTCAGTTAAACTAGTACAAGTTGCATTTTGATGTGCCAACAAATCCTCCGAATTACATGACAACATACTTTGTAACTGCCTTCCAGAGCGTTTCTTGGTTGGTTTGTTGGTTTCTGTGGTTAAGGTTTGGTTAAGCCAGCCACACAGACCGAACGGTAATGGTCTTAGTTAAAAGAACCCAACGTTGACAGGAAACGAACAGTACAACTTCATGTCAAAGTTGGACGTTGCTTTGATGACCCCTCTTTTCTCTGGTGACTTTACGGCTCTATAACAACATCCCACATGTTCTTTTCCTTCCAACAGACAAGAGTCATAATTTCTGTTGCTGTTGGAGGTCTATGTCACTTGAACTTAAATGTCTCATTTTTGGACTTTGTGAAAAGACATTTTTCACAGGATGCCAAAGAGGAGTGATTACTTGTTGAATATTACCATGTTCATAAACAGCCATGTTTTCCACCGCTTTGTTCTCAGTTGAAAACCCCCATTGAGCCCCGTCAGGGGAGCTCAAGTACCCCTTAAGTGACACCACCATTTATTTCAACCGTTTATCCATTAACTTTAGCTATTTGAAGTGTTGATCCATTACTTTCAAGTTCTCTGCTCGCTTGCTAACTAGTGGGTTCAGGTGTTACAGCTGACTGAATATTGTTTTTTTTTTGTTTTGTTTTTTATTAAAATTTTTACTTCTGTCTTTTCAAATTACTTGAGCTACTCCACAATCTTTCCAAGTACCTCTTTCAAGTACTCCTGGTTGGGAATCACTGTTCTAAATGCTGAAAAGATATTAACTGGATACAGATGCTCTGCAGTCATATTTTTTTGTGGCAGTTTCCTACTCGAGTTGTGTTGTTTTCTTTAGTCTGTGCTAACCTGTGTCCTATTAGGAACCCTAACTGGTATAACACTGCTGTATTTATATTTAATCCTGCCCTCTAGCATTTAACTTTGGACAGTTTTCTGGCCAATTTCTTGCCATGGTTCATTTGCCTTGTTTGGTTATGGAAATTTTTTCGCTTGATTATCCAACCCCTGCAGCAAAACTGTGAGCCGATATAGTCGTTTATGAGACTACTTTATGATTGGTTTGTGATGGCGGTGGTCGTTGTTCCCCACTTCTAAGTGCTTCACTTGGGCCCACACTGAGAGACTTGTGCTTAAGGGGGGCAAGATTGCAGTGCACTCCATTGGGTCATTGTTGACGGTCATTAGTCTTATGACCTTTGTGTGAACCAGCCTCTGTGGTGTGTATCTCTTCTGTTTCTCCCCGTCTTGACCGACGAGGATCCCTCCAGCAGTCCCATCTCAAAGGCGCTCTCCATTCACAGAAGCCCTCCACATTTTGAGAAAGCCATTCCCCTTCTGCACATCTGCCAGCCTGCCTTGTGATCAGGGCTGCACTCAACTGTGACAAACATACTCAACATTGCAGAAAAATTAGACATGGATAGAGTTGACAAGAGCCCCTAACATCTACAGTTCGGGATGCTTTCCCAGACTGTGATTATCCCACGGTCTTTTGACTGTATGCTTGATATGTTTTTTTTCATCCCATTGGAAATAATTCTTCGTCAAAGAAAATTACAATATCAGAAGAAAATATGCTCTGTTAATTTCTACGGGTGTCTAATGACATGCCCCCACCAAATGCAACTGAGGCCACTGTCTCAACGCGTGAAAACAAGCTTGATGAGTTATACAGGCAGACATTTGAGATGGTTTCATTCACACAGTGTCTGGAGCCTGAGGTACTTTGCGTATTCAGTCATCTCTAATAACACCAATTGATATGAAGCCTTGTCCACCACAATATCGCTAAAGTACAGCTGAGGACTCATGTATAATTTCGCAAAAATCTCTAAATGGCTCTACACATGGAGTTTTCTCTGTCTGTTTCTCTCTGGTACCTTTCTCCCCTCTCCTCTAACTCTCCTCTCTGTATAATTTAGCAGCAGATAAGCGCTCCCTCTCCTACATTAGTGTGCTATATCACTGCCAGCTAAAGGAATGGAGGCCTTCGCTTTATATGTGATACAGTTTCTGCCTGCCAAGCTCAGCCACTGCTGCCGCCACTGTCACTCGGTGCTGACGAGTTTGGGCGCTTGCCACATTCTGCACCTGCCAGGCTCATAAAGAATCCCCCTGTTTCTCTGGGGCCTGAAGGCAGGATCTGCCATAATTGTTGAGGATGTCGCGATTTAGACGTTCAAGCCAAAGCTTAGACAGTTGATGGCGCCAACAAGTTGGCAGATGGTCCATTTTGTTCAGCTGATCCGTCAGCGGGGTATTTGAGGTGTTAAGAAGAATGAGCAGTTGTGATTCGTCACAAGTGGCAAAAATTTATGCTGCGGTCTCAAATGTAAGCAAAAGTCGATCTATCGCTAAATGCTTCGCCGCTGTCTTGGCCAAGAACCCCATTGCACAGGAGATCCTTGATTTGTAGCACAGGAAACCTGGATAAGTAGGCTCAATAAAATAACAACGTGAAGTGGATGAAGTGGGCATCCTTGTTGAGTACCTCCTCTTCTTCTCACTCTCATCATATATATATATATATATATATATATATATATATATAATATATATATATAAATAAATTGCCTGGGGGGTAGGTGGAGTCACTTCATGATTGATATGGCTCACACTTCATCGTTGAGTATAAGTGAATCCAGCCTGTGTGTTTGCTGAAGCTGGAGGAGTACCGCAGACCATTAATTTGTGCATGTATTCACTATTACAATGCCGGCGGCTAAATGAATGCATATTTATGACGTGTGACAAAATGATGGAATGAGGCCTGCAGAAATTAGGCTTTTGCAGAAATTCCACTCCGGCGTGTCCGCTCATTCACACTGCTGCCTCTCTTGCTCGTTTTCTTTCCCCCCCTGCATTTGCCTCTGTATCTGCTGCTGTCTTGCTCTCACGTCTGTGCGTCTTGTCTTGCCCTGTCCTCATATCAACCCATCTATATATAGCAGGTCTCTCCCCACACTCTCGCTGTCTCTGTTACTGGAAAGGCGAGGAGTGGGCGCTGCACTTTGAATACACAGCTTTGTCCAAGGCAGGAGGAGAAAAGAAAGGGAGAGGCCGGAGAGGAAGAAAGCGCCATTGACAGACGGGCAAACACCAGTCAGCCCCTGTCCCCCCCTCTCTCCATTGTCTCTAAGTGCTAGACGTCAGCAAATGACAAGAATCTGAAGAGAGGGAGGACAGAGAGAGAGAGAGAGTGCGAAGAGTCGCGGCTTTGTTTGGGCGGCTGGCCTCAGACCCGTTGAAAGTGCAGGCAGAGGAGAAAGAGGGGATGGGGATGGTGGAGAGAGCACTGGGCTGACCTCGCTGCAGGATCCCCTACGTCCCCGTCCCGTCCCCCCCCCATCCCCCTCACTGTAAACAGACACAGGCCGAGCAACTTCCCACCATTCCCCATGTAATATTTACATATGAGCAGTCATCACGTAGGGAGCGACTGCAGATGGTCATGAGTCCCTGTCACACAGCCCTCGCTCGTGCCTACATGCTAAGTGCTGATTAGCACTCCCTCTCAACTCAATCACATCATGGTGAGGGTGTAATCCAACACATTACATTCATCATGGCGTAATGCTGCTCAGAGTTTGCAAATTCGCCCCAAGTTGCCCATTGTTTACCCAATTAATTCACCAGCTACTGTACAGCGCAGGTGCCTCTTGCCTGCGTTTTTCCTCCACTTCAAAAGATAATGTGTGTAATTTGTTTCAATGAGGGATGAAATGGCAGGAAGGGTGGAGGTGGGGATGGAGAGGGGTGAGAGGGAGGGGGGTATGTGTGGAGAGGAGGAATGGGCCGGGCCGGGCCTTGGCGAGGGGTGTGGTTGGGTATAAACCAGGGGACAGTAGGTTTTCTGTTGTTGTCTTGTTTTGAAGCCCTCTGCCCTGGCATCCTGCACCCCTCTTCTCTCTTTTTCTCTCTTTCTTTCTTTCTCCTCCTTCCACTCGCACTCCCTCCAGAGTGGGACTCTTCCTCGACAGACTCCTGTCAGGTCTGCGGCATCAGTCTTTTGGGAGCTCCGTAGAAGCCTGAAACCATGCTGACGTTTTTGGCGCTGGCGTCGGTCGTCCTCCTGGGAATAGGTAAAAAAAAAAAAAAATTAATTAATTAAAATTCCAAAATATTCTTTTAACTTTTATTTTATTTTTGATGAAGTGTTAAAGAAGCCCACACTGAATTTCATTTGTTGAAAGTGTAGACTTAGAAATAATTTTTCCAGAGATGGTGGAGGTTAAAGGTTAAATGAGGATGAAGAGGAGGAGCTTTTTCTGTTTTCCTCTTCAATGTTTACCTGAAAATTAATGAAGTTGATGTTAATAAAAAGGATCAGTAGGTTAAGTAGTGAATTTCACTGATATGTAACATTTCCTTTACACTGGATTAATACTAAACTAAAGCATTTAAATTGATGTCATGGTCTTTGCTGTTTTGATTTCATCCAAATTTGCCATTAGGACACCTGTGGAGAATATAGTTCCTTTTCAGATGCTGTGTGTCCCAGCTGTGTCCATCTGTGCTCCTCTTCTAAAGCAGGTGTCTCCAATCTTTAGTTTAACAGCACTACTATTATGACTTTTAAACCGAGGGCTGGCAGAGTTTTTACTCTCGAGCAGATGCAGTAGCTTTGCCTTTTCCAATCCTGTCAGATATTTGCAGTTTTCTGTCTGAATTTTAATTAAAAATGCCAAGCGTGATTTCACTGACACGTTTTGCAGTGGCTGCACAAACGCCAATCGCTCAAGGACGCGTGCAGTGAAAGCTGTGAACTTTACACTCTGGGTGGCAACAGAGGCAAAAAAAAAAGAAAAAAAACTCATGAACACTTAGGACATAAGTGTTAATGTAGTTGAGAATACTGTGAGTCATGATCTGTTCACATGCTTCAAGTTCTACTGAACGATACAAAAAAATTGCGTTGTGGCTAATGTTAGAGTGGCAGGTGTGTGCAGCTCCCGGGGGCTTTGGTGGGTTGTTTGAGATGCTGAGTGCATTTTCTATGGAAGTAAAATATTGATTTTGCAGCCAAAACCAAATTAACATTGATCATTTAATATTATTTAAGCATAAACAGTGCGCATGATTAAGCCAACATAATCCATATTAATGGAGAAAATGATGTTCCCCTTTGACTTTTAGAGACTAGCACCAATATTCCAGTAATAAACCAAATATTTTCTGAGTGCATGTCTGAATCAATAGTGGATCTGACACCACTAAATGTGCAGTTTAACATGTGTGTCTGGGTGCATATCTAAGTATTTGGGATTTGTTTTATGGATTTCAAGGAGAAAACTAATGAATGGTGTGCTGCTTTGTATATCTCCTGATTACAGAAGGGATTGAAAAATATTCAGGAATGTGGTGATTTAAGGAAAAATGCAAGTCGTTACATGCGTTCACAGCAAAATCGTAAAACAAGTGTTTGTGTATTTGCATTTTTGCAGTTAATTTTCTACAGTAGAAGGTGGGTGTTATTAACTGCATTAACTCCATCCACCTGATTTGTGTCTCCCCCAGTGCCTGAGCAGTCCCAGGCCATAGTGATTTACACCGGCTGGGAGCGCCACGCCCTGGTGGGCTCCGACATCCGACTGTCCTGTTCCTTTTTCTCCTGGCGCTGGACCTCGGAGGACGTCACCTTCTCCTGGACGTACAGGCCCGATGGCTCCCGGGACAGCATTTCTGTAACATACACACTCTCACACGCACAAACTATACACTAACATCTGAGCATGCCATCACAGTGAAAAGAAAATATGCTGTCCAACTTCCATATAGTCGGCTCTCACATTCATGAAACCTGTAAAAAAGGGTTAGGGTTAGCTGCACTTGATGAAACTGTCATGGAACAATCTTGACGCAAGTGCTACAAAAAAAAAGTTTTAGCATCTTTCAGCTTTTTTTTGCTGCTTTGATTCACTCTGATCATCCTCATCAAGATCAGGCAGCTGTTTCTATGAAAAAGCTCTGATGAACCCGCTGCACACTACCTGCTCAGCACCGAACAGCAGTCACAGTTAATGACTCGCTGTTGATCACGGTGACGCGTTTAGCAGCTGAAGAGCTGAGGAGATATTTGGCATAAGTCTTTAAGTTGGAGTCACAGCAGCGGAGCAACTCCTCCCCTCTTCTCCTTCAATGAAATCCTGATTTTGTGTACCCTCAACTTGAAGCTTGAATCTTTTTACACATTCAAGGAGCCGCACATAAATATTTTAGAAGACAACACAACAACATCCTTTACAGCGACAGAAGTGTAGACTTGCCAGCAACGGCTTTGTTTGCTGCCAAAAGACTTTTTTGTTTCTGCCGTCTCCGCCCCCCCCGCAACCCCCCCCACCCCCCCCGCCCCCATCCACCACCACCACCACCACCACCACCACCACAGACGAGCAGAAACTTAGAAGAGGGAGTGGTGCACTGATGTCACATGACCCGATTCTCTACATCAATCTGGAATTCTGCTGCTTTTATATGAGGATGATAGGAATTTAAACGCGGCTGATCAGGATGGACAAATTCACAAACTTTTGAATAATTTGTAGAGAACTCTAAGCAAATGATCAATTTAATTTAATAAATGACAAATCCAGGAGAGTGTATTATCTAAAATGTCATCACACACTCAAACAATGCTCAGTTTATTCCAACACACAAGTGCAATTTGCATGTATTAACTTAATATGGGAAACAACAGCTGCACAGAAACTTTACTCCTAATCTTCTTATTCCTCTTGCTGCCTCACCTGCCTCTCGCTCTTTAATTTCACTCTCCCTGCCCTTATCGTCCTGCCATCTCTCTAATCTCTCTATCTTCCCATCCTGACTGCGCCTCCCTATGTCCACCTCCCTTAATCTCCTCCTCTCCAGCCCTGCCTTCTTTGTCCCTCCCCTCTTCTCTCATTATCTCCTCCCCTCACCTCCTTCGCCTTCATCTGTCTCCCGCAGTGCCCTCACTTTGAAACTAGATTTCACTTCTCGCTCTTTTTTCTTTTTTTTTCCCACTTATCTTCTGTCGCTCATTTCTCCACCCGCCTGGACAGATTTACAGTTTCATATGTCTATCTGTTTTCATGCTGCATTTGTCCTTTTAAAATGTCGCATTTGATTTCTGCCATGTTCATCTTATATGAAAGGTTGTGTGTAATTCATGGAACGTGCTCATGTGTCTCACAGGCTCAAGTACTGAGAGCCACAGTTTCAACCAAATTTGACCTTGACTTTGTGGGTCATCGCCCCAAATTAGTATTTCTATTTTAAAAAACATCATTTCTTTGAACTCTGGATTTAATTTGTGATGACATTTTCCTGCTATAAAGGCTTTTTAGTTGTGCTGATATGATACCAAAGCAATACTATTGTACTTATCTCACTTTTCTGAAAATGAATGGTAAACAGGCTTTTCTACGCAACTCATCTGCTTTTCCATTAAAAGAAAACGCCAACGATCTAAATTATTTTATTATGTCAAAAAGGAGCAAAATCAAGACCAACAAGATCTGATCTTGAATGAACAAGATCTTGAAATAAAAACTGGCTAAATTTTGAGGTAAAGCTGCTTGAATCAGTATTTTACAGGGGCTTGAATGACTGTCTGTAATGTCGCTCATAGTGATGAGCCTGTAGTCTCTGTAGTCAGCCGGCTCAGCTCTATAGAGCGTTTTAGTGTCTTTCGGCTTATTGTTTTGGTTTTTCCAGGCCTGAAACTTTACCATTTTGGTTCATTCTCTGTGTTCGCGTAGCGCTGTTTCAGCCCCAGAAGGCAGCTAAAATCCACTGTACGCTTCCTGCACTAGACCAAAAGGCAGAGGGACATGGTTAGTGACGAGAACACAGTGGTTCATTAAGCAGGAGTTGGTGGAGACCAAAGCAGAGATAAGAGTGAATGTTGCGTTTGCAAAGTTTCACAGAAACACAATTCCAAATGAATGTTAATGTTGCTCTGCATCTATGTTTAAATAAGGAAAATGTTCGCTTACAAATTCACCATGTCAGATCAGATCATGTGTTTACATCTTCCACTGCCCGCAAGTGGCCAAAAAAATCACTTATTGTAAGTTTAAATTGAGGATGATCTATTGAAGAACTAGTAAGAAAAGACCGTGAATTTGATTTCAGTCTTCAATGCTTGATGCTTCCAAGATTTTTTTTTGTCTTTTTTGTCTTTATTTTGTACGTAACTTCAAAATATGTGTTGAATCTGAACCACCACAGGAAGAGTTAATCACATATAAAAACCACAAAAACAGTTAAATGCAGCAGTAACTCTCCAGTAAGTACTTGTCACCATGGTAACACCACATACATAAACAGCTCAATGTCCTCTCTGTCTTCTACAGATCTTCCACTACACCGGTGGTGCCGCCTATGTGGACAACAAGGGCCCGTTCAGGGACCGGCTGGAGTTTGTGGGTAACCCAGGCCGCCGTGATGGCTCCATCCTGCTCAAGAACCTGGAGTTCAACGACAACGGCACCTTCACCTGCGACGCCAAGAACCCCCCTGACATAGTGGGCCGGCCCTCCAGCGTTCGCCTGCTGGTTTTTGAGAAAGGTGATATGGGGAAGGGAGTACAGCGAGTTAGTGAGCCCCGTGGGGGTGGGGGGGGTTCCCCCGGTAAAATCAAATTCGGCAGTGTGTTAAGTTTAATGCCCGCATTGTCTTACATCTGTGTCTGCTCATTAGCTTTCCACTGAGCCCATATGGCATATTTTGGGGAATGTTTTTCGTCAGAAACCAACTGTTCTCAATTGTTGTTATAATCATTCCAAACTCTGAAATTAATCTCAATTTGCCCTGTGCATCAGACTAAAGCGAGCGCTGTGTTCAGACCAGTCGTGGCGCTGCCTCATTTAAGATTCCTCGCACTTCCCGTTAAATGAAATCAATTACAATGTTATCTCTTTTTCTATTTGACATTGCTATCACCGCCTCCTTTTCACTTCTTTTCTCCCTCCGTCCCCCTCGCCTTCTCCTCCCATTTCTCTCTTTTCCCCTTTTCCATCATTTTCGACCGTCTCATCCCATCCCCCCACCTTCTCCTTCCATCCCTCTCTCACCTTTATTCTACCTTATCTCTCCTTCTCTTCACCTCCTCTTCTCTGCCTCTACTGTACTTGAATCCTTCATCTTTCATTCAACCTTTATTTTACCTTTGCTTTTCTTTTCTATTCTACTTTCATGTCTCATTCCCTTTTCTACCAGCTTTGTTCCCCCCCCCTTCCTCTCCCATTCATTTCCTCTCTCCTATGACAACTTTGTTTCTTCTCTCGCCCCTTTACTGTTTCTTTCCTCGTACCTTCTTTTTTCTTCTGAACACTCCCAGCCTCCGCCTGTCACTTGGTTTCCATCTCTTCCTCCTTTTTATCCTCAAATTCTCAGCGTTCTCCTCTCCTCTTCCCTCTAACCACCCTCCTCTCCTCTATCCGCAGTGCCCATCCAGGCTGGCGTGATCACAGGGGCCATCATCGGGGTGGTGCTGGGCCTGCTAGTGCTCATCGTGGTCATCTACTACCTGATGAGGTTCCTGGTGGCGCGCCGTGTCTTCAGCCTCAGTGTCAGGTCAGTGCCCGGCCTGTGGCCGGCGGCGCTCTGCCAGTCGTTTCTGTGCCAGGGACTGGAGCTGAGGCCAGAGCCCATCCCTGGCACCGACACCTGTGTGGCCAAGCTGGCATAGCTGTGGTGCCACGATTTGATTTGGTTTGGTGTGCAAGGTTTAGATTTGAAATTAGTCAGCTGGAAACAGACGGATAGGAGCAAAGCAAGATGATTGAAAGTGGTGAAGCGAAGGTGTCTGAGTGTATGATCCACTAGATCATGAAGATGATGGATCCATTATCTTGCTCATACCTTTCCAATCTTATTAGATCTTAACACATGGAGCACCGGGGGGGCTGTGTTTGACACAGGGCCAGTAGATTGAGTTGATGTTCTCTTTATGATGGCTGCCAGGCAATGCTGCCCTGTGACCACTGGAGGGAGAGATAGATTCGACATTCTGACATTGTCTTTCTTTTGTCCCCTCCAGCAAACATGGCAAGAAAAAGAAAGAGGGATCACAGCAGAGACAGGCAAGTTCCCTCCACTCCTTCTTCCACGTCCGCTCTTCCTCTTCCACCTCCTCCTTTGCCTCCTTTCCTCACACACTCCATCCACTCAACAACACCAAAATGCAACAGCCTTGTTTGCTGTCACATTCAGGCGCAACATGGTAAAATGACGTCCTTTTAGAGAGATTATAGTAACATTCAATCCAGTGTTTGAATATTTGTTCGGCACAGGAAACGTGGTGTCAGAAGGAATATTCATCTATTCAGTTGCAGCGCAGCCACACAATAGCACATATCCAACATGACAGTGCATAACGGCACAGTTTCATAATCGCATTCCCCAAATGCCGGTCCAAGCTGCGCCAATATGTCCGCACACATAGCCGTCTCCTCCTCGCAGCAACATATCAACCGCAAAATAACATGTCATTCAAACTCTGCCCGGCTAACACTAATAACAGTGTTCAAGCTGTTAAAATTCTAGTGCCGTGTGAACATTCGAGGGGCTTAAAACCCCTGTACTGTCCCTCCTATCCCACTCTCTGTCGCGGCCCTCACTCCTCCTTCAGCTCCCTCAGGGGGGCCAAAACAGCACGGTACTAGTAAACAGCCATGGGGCAAAAATCAAACCAGCGACTGTGAAATGGCTGAGGCCAGGTCACGGCACTAATGCTATTGCTGTATTGAATGGGACTGTGATTTGCTCGCTGTGGGGAAATGGACAGGAGCTACTGATTTCGCTCACTGGGAGTCAAATGAAAATCACTGGGCCTATTATGGTCTGGGCTGTTATCAGTGGTTTTACGCTGCTGCACGCCAAGGATTGGGGTTTTTTTTTTTCTTCTCTCCCTTCTATTCCTCATGGGAGTGTGATAGCCTCAAGTGGTGGATTAATCAGACATTTTGGTGGCTTGTATTCTTTTGTGCATACAAGGCACCAGGGCAAGTTCTGTTTGATTACTCTGTGGTAATGTGGGGGCTGGATGGTTGCGGGGGTGTATTGTAATCGACTGTACGCCTTGCATGCTGATAATGGGGAGGGAAGAAAAAAAAAAGGGGGGAAGTCAAGGGATTTCAGTTCAAGGCGTTTTCCTAAATCAAAAATGAGCTTTGAAATGAGAAGCGCGCAAAGATATCTGAGGCAGGAGATCAAAGGTGTTATTGTGACAGCGAGTCATTTAGCCGCAGGTATAAGCTAATGTAAAGATGAAGCATCGGCATCGGCGGCGGCGGTGGCGGCGTCAGGCTTCTCCCGGCAGGTTAGGAGTGCAACGTCTTGCCCTTGCGGCTCAAACCTAGGGGGCGACACCAGTGAGGGCCAACCCATCCTACTACCTCAAACAAGTGCACTCGCTCTCAACTCCCCGGAGCCCTTCTTCCTCCCTCTGTCTTCTTCTTTCCTTTCTACTGTCGTTTGATTGTCAGGTTACTCTTGAGTTGCAGTCAGTTGCTCTCAAGTGCCTGCGGCGGGTGACAGTGCATATATGAATAAATAACTCGCCGCCGAAAGGACACTGAAATATTTGACAACGTTGTCATTTACAGTTACTCTCCTGAAAGTCTCGGCTCGGAGGAAAAATACACCGCAGAAGCAGCTATTCCATCTGAGCTCACACTCACTTATTTTTTATTTTTATTTTTTTATTTTTCCTCTCCTCCGAGCTGATCCCTCTCTTGTAGCTACGCCACACACAGAGCACCCACGGGATTTTATAGTGCACTCATAAGTGGTTGTTTGATCAAATAGCCCTTATTAGGAGGCTCTGCTGACACCACACAATTTTCTATCAGCCTCACCATCTTTGTTACTTTCTGTTTGCTTGGCTTGCACTACAAATCTCCAAAAGGCTGTGGGTGAGCGAGTGAGTGAGTGAGTGAGTGAGACAGAGAGACAAAGGAACCCCGTGGTGTGTGCTACTCCCCATTAGGTGGAGTTGTGGGAGAGGAGTTTACCCCACAGCCACACACATAAGAAAGCTCACAGGGGCGAACACACACACACACACACACACACACACACACACACACACACACACTGTACTGGAATGATAATTGAGTGCACTCGGTATCGATCTGAGCTCAAACAAACACACACACACACACACAAACCCACCCCACCCATTCTTCTTTCCATCCCCCAATTGGCACCCCAACCTCCTCCCCCCCCACTTCACTTCATTTCACTCCCTCCCTCGATCTCTCATTCACATTCCCTTTTATCCGGTCCCATGTCTCTCTCTCTCTCTCTCTCTCTCTCTTCAGTCGCATCTTCCTCCTCCTACTCCCCCCCCCCCCCTTGTTGTGCCTTTTGACTTCCTCGCTGACCATGAGAAGCATCTGTCTGTCTGTAATTCCCCCACTCACCTCCCCTTCTTACTCCCTCCCTTGCTCTGTTGATCCATCCCTCACCCTCCTCCCCATCTCCACCAACACCGCCGCCACCGCCGCCTCTCTCCCTTCCCAGTTTCTCTTCCTCTCCATCCTCAGGTCTGCTGGGTTTTGATCAGCTTCGGTTCTGGACAGAAAATCACTATCTCTCACCCTTCATCTGCCTCTCAATCTCCCTCCTCACCTGTCACTGTCTTCTTTTTAGTATGCAGCAGGGGACGCAGCCACTTACCTACCTATCTATCCACCCCACCCCCCCCACCCCCCACCAGCCCTCCTATTTTGCCACTGTACCCACATTTCCTTTGAAGTGTGTGCAGCTCCTGTAACAAGGGTGGTTCTGCATTCTGCCTAAGCAGGCTGGAGTGTGTTTACGAAGCAGCCCCGTCATTAGCGTGGGAGCTCTGCAATACATTGCAGCACAAAAAGAGTCTACCACTGGATGCACGATGGTAAACAATACAATGATATATAAGAGAATGTAAGTGTGATTGAGGGTAATGACACCGGATGGACTGCGCCGCAGCCCAGTGGAGCCGGATGTTAGCTGTAACGAACGCCTCGGTTGCGGTCTTATCAAAGTGCGTGCTGCTTTTGCACAGTGCATAATTAAAGATGATAAATTTTCTAATGCAATCAGTGGGGTATTATTAGTCGAAGCTTCAGCGAGAAGAAGCAGCCCCTGGTGTGCTTTCCACCGTTGACTAACCTGATGTATTAGAGCAGAATTATTTCAGTCTCTAAACCTCAGATCCAGCATGCTTCCCGTTCACTCTGTCTGTCCATGGTAACACTTCACAGCAGTGCACTGGCCTGAAGTCAACCTGTGGAAGTGTGTGTTTTTTTTTTGTTTTTTTTATAATAATTCACAGTGTTGTGAAAATGTACATATGAGTGAAGTTTTATTCAGTTCCATCAAAGCATTATCCTGTACTTGTGATACTTTTCAATAGGTCAGCTCGCAGGTTAATGCACTGGAATAGATTTATTGTAAAGTGAAGTTTGTTGTTGTCTTGACCTTATCTCCACTCTGTCCTTCCTGATTTGTGCTCAAGTAGAGCCTCATTTGACTTCCTTTCCCATCTTCCTCCTCTTCCTCCTCTTCCTTTCATAGAATTCATTCTCAAAGATGTTTTTAGACATTGCACAGACAATATCCAGAATAAGTCGGAGTGAATGGATGGATTATATAAGTGCTAGTTGGATGAATATTTGAAGCTGTTGTTGGCCTTTTTTTTTTTTTTTACACAAATATCATGAATCCAGTCAAGCGGGTCCGACCACAGCTACAGCAAAGTGGTCTGGGAGGTCCACAATGAATAATTAATTCTCCCGCACACTTGAAACTGAAAAAGGCTGGATTTCAGCTATTTAAATTAGGTTACGGATTCCATGTGTGGTGTACGTATAACTGTTGTTTCAACAGTATTTAAATGAATATATATTTTATACATGGTGCTGCATGTCCTAACTTCACACAGAAATATAGAGACTGAAAATGTTTCGTAGATGTCTAACAACAGTCACGTTTCAGTCAACTTTATACTTACTTAGTACTTACCTACTATTCAAACCAGTATTGGTCAATTCCCTGTGTGTGTGTGTGTGTGTGTGTGTGTTTGTGTGTGTTTGTTGTGTGTGTGTGTGTGTGTGTGTGTGTGTGTATGTTTGTGTGTGTGTGTGTGTGTGTGTGTGTGTGTGTATGTTTGTGTGTGTGTGTGTGTGTGTGTGTGTGTGTATGTTTGTGTGTGTGTGTGTGTGTGTGTATGTTTGTGTGTGTGTGTGCGTGTGTGTGTGTTTTATTGATCAATTGTCACCCAGTTGTCACAGGTGTTTGGAGCCGGCCTGCCACTGTGTCCCATCCTAACGCATGGTTACCTGTTTTGTCACCCCCTTACAGCTCTGGACACCGCCCCCTCTCACTTGCTACCCCCTCCCCTAAAAGGACTGTCTCTCTACCTCCTCACCCCTTTCTTGTCTCTCCATATGTCAGTCTCTCCTCCTAAATGTGTTTTTCTCTCCTCTTCACACAGCTCCACCCATCCTGCTAACCCCATCTCTCATCCTCTCAACTCTAACGTACCACATCTCACCCCCCCACCTCCTTCCTTACCTCCCTGCCCTCTCTCTCTCTCTCTCTTTCTATCTCCCTCACGCTCCTTTCCTCCTGAAGTGACTCTCCTCCCCTGTTCTCCCCCCGACCCCCTCTCCCTCCTCCCCCACAGGGCCCCGTGCCTCCCGCTGACCCCTCCAAGGTGAAGGCGGCCGCCTCGGAAAAGAAGAAGCAGGAGTCACGCAAGGATAAGAAATAGGATACGGGGAGGGGCTGGGGCGGGCTCGCCAGCTGGCTGCTCCAGCCCGTGCGCCAGGCGGTGGCGAAGTCCCAGCCCAATCAGCAGCAGCGAACCATAGTCAGAAAGACAGAGAGGGTGGGGGGAGGAGGGGAGGAGGGCCGGGTGCTGATGACCATCGACCTGGAGCTGACCCGCAAAAATGGGGAGCAGGGGCCCAGCGGTGCGAGAGGGATGGGGAGATCCAAAGCGCTTGGCCTTCTATCCCACCTCGCCAACCAGCTCACCTTCAAACAATAGACCAATAGGGAGGCAGGGGAGGCCGACAGGGGGAGGAAGCTGTTGAGGATAGGAGAGTAGGACGTCTACTGAGGAAACAGCAGAAGAGTTACCCCGCAAACCTACTTTACACCCACCACAATGCCAACCTGAGTCCCTGAATAAATGAGTCAAATCATATCTGCTCTTGTCACAGGCTGATGACTGTAGACGCAGCAGCTATATGGGCCGAGATCTAAGATGTCGTGATAATCTCTTACACCAGCTGGCACCCCAAGTACTTTTGTCAGGTCATAAGATATGCCATTTGAAGCGAGACCCTAAGACGGCTGGGTTTGATAACAAAATCTAAAAAGCAGCTCCCCGGGTTTTGCCTTTCTGGTTCCTTTCATTGTGATCCTATCCGCCGAAAAAAAGCTTTCTCCAAGTGCGTCCGATACGCATCACGAATCCCCAGCTGCAGGGACAAGCCAATTTGCTTTTTCTCGAAGGCGACGTGTCAAACTCTAACTCCCCCCCCCCCCACCCCCCACCCCCCCACTCACCCTGATCTTCAGTCTCTTTCTTCTCCTATCCCATTTCTTCCTCTTTCACTGTGAATTTCCTGACTTTCTTGTTAATTCAAATTATAGAGGTGATTTATATGCTAACTGCTCTATCCTGTTTCTCTTCCTCTCTCACTTCCCTTCCCTCTTTTCTTCCTTTTCTTTCTCCTATAGATAAAGGTCTGACTTCTCCATGACTGCCTCCACTCCTCTAGTCTGCTCCCTCCTTTTCTGCCCAGCCTGATGCAACCCCCATTATTTCCCATTATCTCTACTCTTTCAAGACAGCACTGGCTGTAAGAGTGGTCCTACTATATCAGTGGCAACAGTGTCAAATAATTTTTACAACGCCTCATCGGAGACCCTGTATGCGCTCATTGGGCAAACTGTAAAACTGTTTAAGGCCTAACTATGCACATAACTTCCTTAAGAGGAACCCGAAAGACATCCCTCTGTGTTTAGAGTCCCCTGAATCTTCCCCCTTAATGTTTACGACTCAATCACACACACTGAGCGGAGCTGTGAGTGCACTCTGGACTTCAGATAGAGAAAAAAGAGAGACAGAGAGGGAGAGGAGAGTGATAGTGGGAGAGAAATATGATTCCTGCTCTCAGCCAGCGTAGATAGAGGTTCAAGCCCTCAAGCTCGGGGTGATTCAATCCTCTCACATTTGAGCTAATGGAGGTTGTCGCCGTGTCCCTGCCCTGGCTAAAGGGGGCTATTTCTGGCGCTATGAGAGCGTCCGGGCTTACTGTAACAGCTGCACATTTTTCAGCCAACAGGGGACGGGGGGAGAGAGGGAGGAAGAGAAAGAAAGAAGCAAGCAGGGCGGGCGGTAGGGGGAGCCTGCTGCGCTGTTTGTTGCACGGGGCTGTCCGCTGTTGACTCGACGGCCGGCGACTGACGAACCCGGGATGACGTCACGGCCCCCCCTTCCACCCCCCCACCCCCACCCCCACCCCCCCAGAGGGGCTGGCGGATGCTCTCAGGAGTCTGACAAAAGGGCTTACTAGGAAGAGGTGCAGCTTCTGTGCTCTCAGTTATTTTAGGTCCAGTTAATCCGCTCGCGACTTTCTCCTCGCCAGCCCAGGGCTAATTATTTTAGCGCGTGCTGGTAACCAGATATCTCTCTCTACATCTTCCTCCCTGCCTCCTCTGCTGTCTTCGCCCCTCTGTTATTCTCTCTTCATCTCAGCTCCCATCTTGGGATTCATCTCCTCCCACCAAACCCGTGTTTCATTCTCTCTGTCTTTACGTCTTTGGCTTCCTTTATCTCTTCCTCTTCCTGTCGTCTAGTGATTCTGCACTGCATTATTCCCCCACAGAAAAGGCCTATACACAATCCACTCCACTCTTTAAGCCTCTCCTTATCTGACTGCCAGGCCTACAGCTCAATGCTCTGCTCCTCTTTCCTCTCTCCTGTCCTTCCTCCTCTTCCACACCCTCCTACTTCTCTTTTTCAAACTCAGTGATGGACATCTCTCTCCCCTCCGTCTTGTCCAGTGATCGCCGAACGTCCTCTCTCTTGCCCTTCAAAATGCCACCTCCCCCAGAGGCATGTACCCTCCCCTCAGCCCTCCTTCCACCGATCCCTTACTGTCTTATTTCTGCTGGTTCGAATGCCAAAATGCTTTCCTCTGCCCCCAACTGGCAAAGGAAGGAAACACATGGGCAGAAATCGGCCTCTAGTTGTCATTGAAGACAGAAACTTATAATCTAGCTAGCTCTTCTCCGGTCGCAAATACGACGTGTGTTTTTATGTATATGTGTGTCTAGTTAAAGAGTGTTTAAAAGAGATTTGATATAAAGCAAAAAAAAAAAACAATATTTTACCCTAAGTAAAGCAAATAATGTTTTCTGAGACATTTTTTACATGTGTACAAAGAAAAAACACATGGAGAACATATTTATCGAGGCAGTGAAGAAATGTAATTGCATTGTATGCAATATGCATTTATATTTCTGACCTTGTGTGTTATTGATGGTACTGTGTGGCTGTGTCTTTGGTGCACGTCTTATTCCGAGGTGAAGGGAAATCGAGGTTGTCTTGCAGTGTCAGAGAAAACACGAGGGGTGGGATGAGGGTTCGGTTAGCCTCAGATTCAACGCGAACGTGGCTGGGGAGAAAAAAAAAAAGGGGGGAGGACCGTACTTGCTGTGGGAGAAAGCTTGGGAGGAAGAGACTTATCTGGTGTGTTAAGCCAAGCCAAAAGTCCATATGTATCACTACAGATAGAGCCCGCTCTTCCCCCTGAGCTTTCTTTTAAAGGTGCTCCTTCCCCAACCCTGAGCCAAAGATGGATTGTGATCTGCGTGCTTGATATGCAGGGTGGATAGTGTAGACTTGAATGTTCCTTTAAAATTCATAACAGGAATGGAGGTGCTATAGCCCACATCTTTATAACTGGAGATCTGTTTCACTAGTCGCTGTTTAACTATCCAGTCAAATGGATTAGTTAGAATGTTTTCTTCTTTTTCAGCAAAGCCACACAGACACCTGACATAAGACAGCGTTAAAATGCCTTTTTAAAAATGTTTTGTTTGTATGTATTATGAACTGTATTAGTCATAGTCGCACAATAACATCCCTTCATTTTGAAATGACTGGAGCTTCTTACATATTTTTTACATTTATTTTAATGCTTGTGATAATTCCAGAGCACTAACACCATTGGATGACTCTGTATAATATGTTGTAAAGAGAACGTAAATAAAAATTAAAGCCCCATGCGCAGCTGTTATCAACAGGAGACAAAGTAAACCCAGCTGAAAGTGTCTGCAGCCTCCTTTCTTTCTCGTCCAAGTCCCAGACATTGAGTAAATCTGTCACGTCTCCGCAATGACATACTTTCATGAACATTTCAAAAGAAGAAATTCCTTCCAAAATGAGATATTACAGAATAGCACTGGCCTTATTAGCTCTCAGAAGACATTTGCATACACAATAAGACCATTTTAGAGGATGTAATCTGGAGACCCGAAATGCTGAACAATGACCACCAGGTGTTTTTCTTTTAGGTACAAAAGGAATTCATTTTCAGAATTAAACTTTGAAACTCCTTTACTGCACGATGGCAGCCGAGAACTAAAATGGTTTCACCTCATCATGCCCCCTTGCTACCCAACTACCAAAAAGTAATGATGATGAACAGGAAATAAATGCTCAGTAACCATTTACAACCTTTTCACATTTTAAAGGTTGACAAAATGAGGTATAATTTTCAGAGAGGCTTAATTTTTCTGACTTAAAATGCAGGTGGGGTTCAGTGAGCATACATAACCTTTTCAGAAATGCTCCGCTTCATATTCAGACAGTTACACACACACACACACACACACACACACACACAGTACAACCACAGTCTTTAACTTGTGGCCACTGACCTGCTCAGCTGCAGCACCGTAACGACTGGCTAAAGGGATGATGCTGAGCATTACTGTCTGCCAGTGTGTGATTTGATGCTATCAGTAGGAGTCAAAAAAGTCAGAAATGTTCAACTCTTACATATATGGGTTTTATATTTTGGCAGGTGCACTTCTTTGCTGTCTTGTTGAGAGTTAGCTGAGAAGATTGATACCACTCTCATGTCTGTGCGTTATGTATGGAGCTGGGGCCAGGAGACCCTTAGCTTAGTTTAGCTTAGCTTAGAGTAAAGACTCAATGTTGCAGAAACAGCTGGTGTGGCTCTCTTCAAAGTTAAAAAATACACATAACACCTCTGAAGTTAACTATCTTATGCACAGCCAGAAATAGAAAGATGTTAATTTATGGTTTTAGATGAGACAGTTACGTTGTATTAACTGCTTCTTGACAAGCAGCTGGGCGCAGTGACTCCCCAGATTCTTGTGGCTTTTCACATTTCTTCAGGTGCACAAATCTGAAAAATTAGATAAGTGTTAATTAATGAGCTTTACAGGTTCTGGAGGTTTTCTTTTTTCCTCCCTTTGGACAGAACCAGGGGAGTTGTGTCCTTCTGCCTCCAGTCTTTTATGCTAGGCTATGCGCTAAGATAATTTCCTCGTTGCTTATTGCTGCATTCATGTCATATCAGAGTTACTGTAATTACCACTCTGCCACTTGTAGACAGCCTTCATATCAACACCCAAGGTGTAATTATGACTGGCAAAGGTAAATCTGTTTTGATGCTAAAAAAAAGTGCCAGCACAGTCCATTATTAGAGGAAAATAACTGGACAAGCGCAGTATTTTTAACCCTTGCACATTCAACTTTGCAATATAGTTGCTATTAATTGTTATTTTTATATGGTGTTTGCTGCTAAGTAGCTAACCTGTCTTTCTATATTGCTTAATTAGTGTTTGTGAAGCCTAGAATAATGAGTGAGACGCACTAACACAAGAAGACTGACAGCAGCCAGTTGTCCAATGAGGTCAACTTCCAGTAGTAAACAGGAATGCTTCCCATCATTAACATGACTCCTACATGATGTGAATGTGGCATCAGCTCCACATTCAAAGTAACATTACAGGCATGATTGGTATTGATAGTCTTCTCATGTAACATAGGCTAGGTAGCGAAAAGTCATATTTTCCAAAATGTTGACGTACTCCTTCAAAGGATCCTGTTGGTAAGGTTTTTGAGATGTGTTGATTTCAGACCTTTCTTCCACGTCTTGATGCTGCATTTCCCTCCATTTTCCAACATATAAAGTAAGTTACATGTTTTACTTTTGTCATAAAACCCTCAAAGTCTTTGACCTGTTAAATTACATTGTAGCAGCAGCAGCACAAGTTTAGTCATGAAGTCTGAAAAACTGACTTAATGATATACAACCATACTGAGAGTTTGTTAGCATTAGCTAACATTAGCCATCATAAGCTAAACTACTTGTCATACCTGAACACATATGGCTGTAGCAAAATCCCTGAGTGTATTGAATTAAGTAAGGGTGTGTTTTACTGCTTGTGGTTATGAATTTGACTTTTCTAGGTGGAGCACTGTGTTATTTCAGCTTTCAAAAGTTAATCTCCACTGAGGTTAGAAACAAGACTATTAGCCAAATAATATTAGCTTTCTCTTTCTGTTTCCTCTTGAGGTTTAAACTGAACTGTTGGATTTTTTTTCTCTGTCGTATGCTATAGCTTCAATTTCTACATTTATGTCTGTGAAATAAAACACTTCAATAAGAAGCTTTATTTTTTATAATATGTCAAACTCTATTAAACTCCTGTTATTAGGAACAAACCTTGAAAAGGAGCACACCACAGGGGCTCATACCACTGAAGTGTACAGCCGGTATTAGAGGCATTGCAATATAGGAAGAGCCCAGGCGTAAAATGTAATGTAAAAGTAACTGGCAACTGGTGAGAAGACATTTGGTACTTATCTGACACAGGATCGCTCGCTGCATCTGTTGTGTGGGCGCAGTGGTGATGACCTGCCTTATGTTCTAAATATGCTGGACTTAAAGCTAATTGCTGCATTGCACTGGCTATAAATCACTTTGAATTCAAGCAGAGGAAAAAACATTAAAATGTTAACAGTTCATCTTTGAGGATCAATTAATAAATGATTAAACAATTTATCACAGGATTTATTTGCAGAACAGCAGACCTGAGGATTCAATCTTTGCTCAGAAACCAAATAACTGAACACTGTTTGCTTTTCAATATAAATCTCAAGGCCTGGCACCGGTCCCTCATTAACGCGTTTGTTATAAATACTGTATGTTATGTAGAGTGCAAAGTTTCATTTGTTGTGTTGCTGTGCTGACAGCAGTGATTGATGGGCTGTTGTTCTCCAAGGGACCGTGTGTGTTGAGCAGGTGCAGGTACACACACTGACACCCCCTCTGTGAGTGGAATGTGTATGTGGTGGCGACTGGGTGCAGAGAAGCCCTGTGGTAGGAGTAGAGTAGTGGGGAGGGATTTGGGGTGGGTGGGGGGGTCTTATGGCTCAGGTTACCCTGACAGGAGGGAGCAAGAAGCAGGGGGAATGGGATGTTTGGTGTGGGGGTGCCAGGCCCAAAAAAAGCCACCAGTGTCTTCCACACGTGGGGGTGGGAGGTCTCAGCTGTGGCGGGGCCCCTGAGTGCTGTCCTTCACATTATAACCTGCCGACGTCTGGACGTCCAGCATGGGCAGAGGGGTAAGTTTGCTTCCTTTTTTAAAAAAAAACAAAAAAACAACAACTTAAAGAGAGTCGTCTTCTTATATCCATTTTTCTTTTATTACACTAAAGCCATTTCTTCCTGTCTAAACTGAGCTGACAAACATGAGTGTGTTCCCTCTGTAGCTTATGTACAGTTACAGCATATGGCGTGGACATGCATCATGGAAAACTACTGAGTTATCTAAATGTGCCTGCAGGGCTTGATGTCTCTGAGCGACAGAGTGCTCCTTCTTTTTTTAAAGACAGTAACATTTCAGGATGATGGCTTTTCTCCTCAATAAGTTTTGTTCCCGGCTTGTTTATTTGTGTAATTACGTAATTTTGTTTTTATTCCTTCCATCAGGCCAGTTCCATTTACCTTTATGGGAGGACAGGCTGGTAATCGTCCTCGCAAACAGCGGGGGGAAATTGCTATGCCAGACACATTTCAGGCACTCCACCGGCTCTGTGCTCCCTCTTTGGCTCTTTTTGATTACTTTTTCACTGTGTCACTCGCTCACACTCTCCCCTCATTCTCTTTGTATATCCCTCCTTCGCTGACATGCACACGTGCTGCTAAGAGGAGACTGACAGCAGCAGATGATTTCCATGATGCACCATTCTTCCAACTGTTCATGACACACACGCTCTCTCACTCACACAAATGAGGAACTCATACTATGAGGGGAAAAAAAAAATCTCCCCTATACTCAGTGAATAGTTTGCCAATAGTGCCAGGAGATTGAAATGAACCAGCCTACACAAAGTCCATTGTGCTCACACTGACGCTTGTAATACGGCGCTATGAATGTAAATGGCTAGGCGCAACATGGCGACAAGCATGTGACTTTTCCCACTTATTTTCTGTGGGGGTTTGGGGATGGTAGCCTACAGGCCTGATGTATGATAATCTCTTTTTTAATTTTTTTCCTCCAGTGCGGTGCCGAGAATGGAGGGAAGCGGAACAAGAAGGAGAGGAACTTGGATGAGCTCAAGAAGGAGGTGGCCTTGGTAAGAAAAACAAGCTGCCACTGCACCAACTCACACTCACACTGCACAGTGATTGATTCCATTGCTGCTGCACCCGAATGATCCCCAAATCGTGTTACGCCAAAGACACCGGGTTATTTAACAAGGCTATAAATGAAAACGGTGGCCCATAAACAAAATGGCAATCCAACCTGCTTAGTGTAGTCAGTTGTAGATGAGTTCCAAGCCTGCCTGTCCTCTCCTATCTGTTCTACCACCCTCTGACTGCTCTTCTTTGTACGGAGAAAGATACTGAATAATTTGTGGGCCACCAGCAGTGTAGTGCAGAGTTTTTGTCTTGTGCAGAGCTGTAGCTCTTTGAGGTGCTGTCAAAACGCAGCCAAGCGATGCCCATGAAAACTGGGGTAAGTTTATGCTGCTCGCACTACCTCTGATCTGCTAAAGCAGCTCTTGTCAATTATGAAGTTGGCCTGTGACTGATTAAAGAGAAAGAATTCCTTGGATACTGTCAACATTTTAGAGCAGTTTTGTGATTAAGCGATCAGTCTGCCTCATGAACTACTTCCTCTGTCGGTGATGTTCTTCTTTTTTTTTTTGTTTGTTTTTCTCCTCCCGGAAATCCTTTAAACAAGCACCAGACAATGGCTGATCAATATTTGGTGTGGGAGCATATGAACAAAGCTTAAATAGCAAACTGTTTTGTGAACACTGGGGCATGTCGTTTGTTGTGGCCGAATTACTTGGAGCTACAATTCATTATTGTAGTCCACTGGGGGCTACTGTACTAGCAGGTGAAGAAATTGAGGGATTTCTTCCTGTCTCATTATTGAATGAAGGAAGCAGCCCTTCATTCTGCGAGACGACACAATCTTGGCAGCTGAAAGCTCAAATTTTTTGTTGTTATAGCACCAAACTCCATTTTAAGATCTAAAAACAGCATCTTGAGGTGGCTTTCGGCCAGTTATACACAGGAGTATAAATTTAAGAATGCATGATTAAAAAAAAAAAGATAACACAACATACGTCAACAAGTTTTTTTGCGTCACACTTTTTATGACTGGAGAAAACACCTCTACTTCAGTGCTACTTGGAGATGCAGGGGGAGTGCCCTTCACTCTTTGACCCCTTCGATCTATCATGGAGCATACTGTATATTTATTAATCCATGTCAAATAGAGGGAAAAAAGTATTTTTGCACTAAGATGGAGGGATGTAATGCATCAGTGCTACACCTTCATTACTGTTTCTGTTCCCCTGAAGCACAAATATTAAAAAAATGAAAATTTTTAACCCCGACAGGATGACCACAAAATAGCTCTGGATGATTTGGGAAAACGCTATGGAGTGGACCTCACACGGGTAAGGACACACACACACACACACACACACACACACACACACACACACACACACACACACACACACTCATTTACACACTTTCACACAACAAAGAGGAGCTGGAATATCTCCTATAGAGATCCAATCTCTAACTGCCTGTACTGGAAAGCAGCATCCAGCTAACCTTGAGCCCTCTTCATCTTTAATCCCTCAATCACACACACACACACACACAAACACAAACATACACACTTTGACGCACCAACTCCTGCAATCCCATACGCAGGCAGATAGAAATTCATCACAGAAGTCTTTACGCTGTGACCACATCTGCTGCTTCCCTTAAGTTTGACGTCGCAGGTGTGGTGAAACTGATGTTATCTTTGAAGCTGTAAAAATGTCAAACAGCTTAGTATGTCTGGTATATTCATAGATTATTAGTAAATTAATATAGTTACATCCAACACTTTTACGACCAAGCACTTCAGATGAGAGGAGGCACCCAGTTCATTATACGTGTGGTGTTAAATAGGCCAAGCAGGAATACTTGATGTTCTGCAACTGTAGTAGTAAAATTGCTTTTTAAGCCACAGTGAAAATGGGGCTGTTGTGCTGTAATAAGATTCCCAGCTCAGACTCAGAGACATTCACTTACTAAAATGTTGCTCTCCTCCAGGGCCTGACCAACACCAGAGCTGTCGAGATTCTGGCCAGGGACGGTCCAAACGCCTTGACTCCTCCCCCCACCACCCCCGAGTGGGTCAAGTTCTGCCGTCAGCTGTTCGGCGGCTTCTCCATCCTGCTCTGGATCGGTGCCATCCTCTGCTTCCTGGCCTACAGCATCCAGGTGGCAATGGAGGACGAGCCGCCCAATGACAACGTGAGAAACTGCTTGTGAAAAAAGAGAAAATGCATGTGTATGTGCAGGCACGCAGCTTACATATTAATCACACACAGGAGGAGATTCAGGTATGCAAAGACAGTTACACTGATAATACAGTAGAGATGTGTAAAGGGGTACAGACACAAACGGATACTGTACTGCATCTCTGTATATAGCCAGGGTGTATGATCTGAACACACTGTTCAGACACGCATACTGCACATAAACTGATAAAAAATTGATTTACCTTTCTATCTTTGGTCTGGCTCAACATTATCCAGCATCGATGTTGACATTACAATTCAGTTCATTTATATAAAAGTATAGTATATATAATCATCCTGCATCACATCTGATAAAACTCAAAACATCTCATGCCAAACTCCGTCTTTTTATTGAGGTCCTGAATCAGGCGACTGATTTAAGTTACTGATCTCAGCCATTGTTGGTCCCACGACTGCTTGTTAGGCAGAAGGACATTGTCACGTAACCTGCAGGTCAATTTCTGCAAAGGCCTCAACAGCTCCTTAAACTAATCTTCCACTGAACGAGCATCTGTAGAAATCCAAAATGTAATAATTGGTCTTGTCATATATAAAAATCTTCCAGTGGGTTTTGCTTTATGGTTATTTATTACCTTTCCACCTTATATGCAGTGAACAGGAGAAAACTCTTCATCCTCTTCTCTCCAAAATCTGTTTTTTCCGGGACACCTGTGCACATGCATGAATTTCTGAATTATATCTAATATATTGAGGAGAATTTAAGCCCAGCTTAACCTCTCCATTATGGTGTATACTGCAGCCTGTGTAATTTTGGCATTGGCTGTGTTGGCACTGGCTGAAATATCTTAAACGGCTCATTTCTTAATTAAAATCGGTGTGGAATCATTCATTTGGACGACAGAATATTGTCAAAATGTGATCACACCATCTGTCAAAAAACACGATATCATTGTTCCAGTGAAGATCGAGAAATCAAATATATACGCACGTTTTACAGACACACTTATCATCACATGCACACACTAATCTAGTCTGAAACTAAAACCAGAGACCAGAAGTGTCCAAACATTTAATTATGGTGGATTTTCTTTACCTTCCGTTTTCTTGTGGGCAGATTTCTCTGTATGACCTTTACTTAACCACGGTGGCCTCCCGAGGTCTAAATCTCCTTTCCGAAAGTCTGAGCCAAATGGCATCACAATTATGTCACATGAAACCGACGCAGCGCCAACCCTCACTAAAGGAAATAGCTTCAAGACAGAAGAGGGACAAGGAGAACTTAGGAACATCAAAAATATCATTAAAATGCATTTAAACACACCGGGATTTCGTCTTCATAAGTGTAGAATTACAAGTACATAATGACACAGAGTCCCTTCCCCCCTCCCATTCAGAGGGTGAGAGGTAAAAACAACCGCTGACACTGGCATCGGTCCTGGCATTTGTACAGATAACTACTCAGACCAACCGCTGAGCAAATAGAGCCAAGCAGTCATCCATACTGCACTTTATGGAGCTGAGTCATTATGCAATCATCATGCAGCGCTCTCCAAACCCCAGACAGCATTAAACCCTTGCATAATATACAGTAACATACAGTAGATAGTCACACACACATTCACACACGTGATAGCTTTAATCTCCCCATGATTTAATCTCTGCATTCAGTACTGAGTATGTACAGCTGGATGCTCTGGTGAGCCACTTCAAAGCGCCGACTGCCGGCAGCTTTGGCACTTTGAGCCTTTGCATAATGTACAAGCAGTTATTTGAGATGAAAATCCACCCTAACAGGACTTCACACATTGTTGGTGTCTTAATTTTCAATATTCTGATGTATTTATTGAACTGAAAGATTGTCTTCCTTGGTTTGAGGAAATATCTGAGCATCCCCGAAACAGCTGAAATAACAAGCAGTCCTTTTAACTCTGGTAGATTCAAATGAGTCACCTGGCTGGACAGTTGTTGCGCCTATAATTTTGTACAATTGGTGAACAAGAACAAGTATCTCCTGAAGCGAGAAGAGCTACGGTTTAAATCTGAAAACACCACATGGAGACAAGGCAGGGAGCAGGAAACAGAATGCTGAAATGGAGGCAAATGTTGTAAACACTGACAAGCGATTTTCTGGGGATACAAATGTATTTCCTGGTTCAGAAGATTTTGCACCGCTATGGTAAAAAAAAAAAAAAAAAAGTAATTCAAGTGTAAAATAGCAAAACAGCTGTGCAGTTGTTGCTGTCAAGTGAAAGCAGCACCTTCCAAAAAGCAAACTTCTCAGGATTTAGGAATTGTATTCTCCAGGAGTCCAGGACGTACCGTGCACCACGCTCTGGCAGATGCTCTTATCTGAAGTGCCTCGCTGTCTTGTTTGCATCAGTGAGAGTTGAACCCATAGCAGCTTTTTCATCGGTACGACAGAAAATACAATAAAAATGCTCCAGAATATGCACTCATCGCTTTCACATAACCACGAGTCTCCTCGCAGATCAAAGTCAGTTCTGGGTTTTCTGGGTTGGGTAGACAGATGTGTTCACTTGTACAAACATTGAATGAACTGTCCAAGATGACAAGACCTCAGCTGTGGGATGGTTTTCCCTTCTAAATCTCCCACTAAGACTAAGCGCTCTCCCGTTTTTCTTGCTCTTAACTCTTCTCTTGCACTCTGCATTGAAGGTGTTACTGTTTTAAAACCAATGTGAAGCTTGTAAATCCCCATTTGCTTCGCTTTAACGTGCCTTACATGAACCAAACCAAGACAGTAATGACATTGTCTTCCCCCTGTGGCCTCGGCTTTTCCCCTTATTTCAGTTGTATCTCGGTGTGGTGCTGGCAGCCGTGGTGATCATCACCGGTTGTTTCTCCTACTTCCAAGAGGCCAAGAGCTCCCGAATCATGGACTCCTTCAAGAAAATGGTGCCTCAGGTAAGTTGATGCGTGTGGTGTTTGGTGTAGTCGCAGAGCTTTCAGAATCAATAAGCCATCCCTCAAGTAGGGCTTAAACACTCACTTGAGTGGAAACCTAATAAGCTTGCACAAAGGAAGAATAAATGTTTGAGCCAACTTCGGATTGTGAGTGTGTTTGCATAAAAACTCCCCTCGCGTTATCCACCTCTAGCACTTCGATTGCCTAATTCTTTAATCTATTTAGGCTCCTTTCACTCCCTTCTTGTGCCTCCTCTTCCCTACCTGTCTTTTCTCTCTCTTCTTCCTTGTGCTTTCTCTAACTCTGCCTTTCACATACCTCTGCACCCTCTGGCTCCTCTTTTTTTAATGTCTATCCTCACTCTTCCTCTGACTAAACCTGCTGTCTGTTCTCAAACTCTCTCTCTCTCTCTCTCTCTCTCTCTCTCTCTCTCACTCTCTCTCTCTCTCTCTCTCTTCCTCACATTCCCTCTCCCTTCTCGTCTCTCACTTCGTTTTTCTCCATGCCAGCAAGCGATGGTGATCCGGGAGGGGGAGAAGATGCAGATCAATGCTGAGCTTGTGGTGCAGGGAGATCTGGTGGAGATCAAAGGGGGAGACCGCATCCCAGCTGACCTTCGAGTGGTCTCCTCCAGCGGATGCAAGGTAGGGGAGGGGTGCTGGGCTCAGCTCTGGGGAGCCTGGTGGCCTCAATGGGATTACAGTAGCCCTGCTAACTTTGGTCCAGCTAATTTTCTTTCTTTCTTTCTTTCTTTCTTTCTCTCTTTCTTGACTGTTGTTTACCATCTTAAGTTGATATTTGCTAATTATCCCTAAAACTAAATAGGCTGATGGGAATGCCATCAGTTTTGCAGGTATTCATTGAAAATTTGGCACGATGAAGTCAGGGAATCACCAAAGTTATTAGAAATCATCCTGAGGGGGGAAATGAAGGTTTGTAGCAGATTTCATGGTAATTCATCCAAAGGTTGTCAAGACATTAGCCATAAACGTCTGCCAGCTGCACTACAGAAAAAGTCAGGGAATCACCAATGTCATATTATGGGATTTATTGGAACATCAATATCAAACAAAACTTTGTGCAGATCCGTCTCGTAGATGTGGAGGTATTTCACTGGATTATTGAAAACTTTGAGTTATTGGTGGCGCCAGAAGAAAAGTCAGGGAAACTTGAATATTTCATGGTGAATATTTGTCAAGATATTTCAGTTTGGAGCGACCAATAGGCCGACCGGTTCATACTGACTTCCCCTTGAGCCTTGCTACTAAAACAACATTAAATACTGCTCTTGTCGTAGGGTAATCACACGTGTGTATACTCTCTCATGTGCGGTTGTTCCATATCATATTTGATCAGGTTACTTTTTGGTATCTTGATTATTTAAATAATTTTTCTTAACTTTTCAATTTCTTTTACTCTAAAGGACGGTGAGGTATGTAAAATTCCATAATGATATTAAGTTATTGCTCTTTTCCGAAGATCAATCTTATACCAACTTATATAACTAACTATAACCTATAACTTTTTTTTCTAGCTGCAAGCAATATTTTAGTCAGATATAAACACATTACAAATCAGTTGTTGGAATAATTTATCCCATAACATCTTATGATGTAATTCTCTTACATAACCCTGAAAGTTTTTGTTTTGTGCAGCATGGGTTATGGTGCTGAGGGTGGTGGTTTGTCTCCAAGCCATCACACGTTCACCCAGCATGATTTTTGAGTGGCTAGTTGTCTGTTTTTAGGTTTTGGGGGTTCGATGAAAAACTGAAGTTAAGTTCAAGTAAAATTCTTTCCATGTTCACAAGTTAGTGGTAGTTTGTTACGAGGTAAACATGCGTCTTCCTCTTAGATTTCTGTTTGTTTTTTCTTTCCATATGTTGACATCGGTTGAACATTTGTCCAAAATGTCACCTTTGTGGCTTGACCACTGTTCATTGTTGAGTTTATCCTGGGTTTTGAAGCAGTGTAACGAGTCCATAGTGATCGGTGGCATAGATTTCGTCACCTATGGAGGAACAGGGTTGTGACGTGACAACAGTGTTACATCACCGCACTTGTTGCTAATAAGTGCTGCCTCTTTCATTCCCACCCTGTCAGTTTCACCTCCTCGCTCTCTCCTGTGTCTGTCCCTCAGTCTCACTGGGTAACACTGCTCTCTCCTCCTCTCTCCTCCTCTCCTTGTGAAGGTGGACAACTCCTCTCTGACGGGAGAATCAGAGCCCCAGACTCGCTCCCCGGAGTTCACACACGACAACCCCCTAGAGACCCGCAACATCTGTTTCTTTTCCACCAACTGTGTCGAGGGTCAGTAGGCCACATCTGGCCCAACATTGTCTCTTACCGTCTCTAAATGTCTTCTTTTTTTTTTTTTTAAAGCCATCTGGAGATCATTATCGTTTTGCTGTGCCCCCCAAACATGAGTGTGTTTCAGTGCATGATTGATCAGAAGCTCCACCCCTGCATCCTACAGTACAATGTGCAGTTATTGAAATTTGAATGCATCAAGACTTTTATTGAGTGTTTCCATTTTTCAGATTCACCCGATGGGAATTTTTAGTTGGCATTTCAGTTGCTATCAATCATCAAGTTGCGATGCCCTGAGCATTTCAATGGGCTATTCATATTAGAATCTGCAACTTCATAAATATCTTCATCTGAATTCTAATGGTGGTTGTGTATAGAAAGTGAACAGTTGGACTCCAAAGTAGAGTTTGGAAAAAGAAGTAGATAATAAAAATTTTAATAAATGGAAACTGCAGCCTGTGAATCCAATCATTTGTCAACCCAGGATTTAGTTGAAGTTTAAAGTCCATTTAAACCTTAGAAACAGTCATGGAGCTGTAAACATTCAAATTTTCATTTTTTCTGAGCACTTAATGGACTTCTTGTTCATGACGACTTAAAAGCTGAGGATAAGAATTGAAAAACATACTATCAAAATTTTATATCAGTCATGTTTGAAATTTTTCACAAGCTGAATTTTAGAATCAGTCATGAAAACTATATGATACAGAGCTATGTTTAGTCTCCTGTCTTACAGTCTATTATTCAGTTTTGCTTCATCTGTCTAGGTTGTGTTAAAGGATCATTTGACCTAAATTACAAAAGAAAAAACCTCATCGTATTTTCTCACTCTCCTCTGGTGTCTAGCCATGCAGATAGTTTTGGGTTTGTGTGTCCGGGATTTGAAATGTATGCCTCTGAGATATCTGCTTCCACCCCATTGCAGTGGAGCTGAATAATTTAAAAAAGTCAGTGGCAATATCTTTTTTTTCCCTGGCACAGTGTCCTTGTTGCTCTGGATAATCCACAGATCTTGTTTTCATTGGAACTGCTTTTTACTGAGAAAGTAGTCGCTGCATTTTTGATGCCTTCTCGCTGCAAACATTTTTTCAAATAGTATGTTGAAGTGATGTTTCTTTTGTCCAGAGTGCATAACAGTGAGTCAGCCCCTCCCTCTCAGGTACGGCCCACGGCATCGTGATAGCCACCGGTGATCGAACGGTGATGGGGCGCATCGCCACTCTGGCCTCTGAGCTGGAGGTCCGCCAGACGCCCATCAACATCGAGATCGAACACTTCATCCACATCATCACAGGCGTGGCAGTCTTCCTGGGCGTGAGCTTTTTCATCCTGTCACTCATCCTGGGCTACACCTGGCTCGAGGCTGTCATCTTCCTCATCGGCATCATCGTGGCAAACGTGCCTGAGGGACTGCTGGCTACCGTCACTGTGAGTAGTGTGTGGGTGTGTGGGTGTGTGGGTGTCGGTTTGAAGTTTGTATTGATTTTCACTAAAAACTATCTTTGTGTTTTTTAAAAGGAGCAGATCAGTTTAAACCATTTAAAATAGGATTTAATGTCCCTGTGCACCCAGTTCTTATTTCTGCTGCAAGAAAAAACAATGTGCACTTCAGTTTGCAATAAACAAGTTCCCCTTGTAGCAAGGACAGGTCATAATATGCTTCTGGAAATAGAAAGTGAACAGCGCCGTGGGGAAAGGTCATAAACTGGCTGCTCTACACAAACAAACACAGAGGTTAAAACAGTCTTTGTGTTGCAAATGGTAATTTTAATTATTTTATTTTCATAATCTGCTCTTCTTTTAAATTACATTTTTATTTTGACACTGAAAATAAACAAACACTGGTCATAGTCATGAGTGGTGTAAAGATGGAGATGATTGGTGGGCGGACTGTTGTGTGTGGGTATGGACTGATTTGTTTTTGTGGAAAATTAGCAGCTTGGTATGTTTTGGTTGCACTTATACAGTATGGTTAGCATGTGTATTGAATATAGATTTAAGATGGTGGTCATATTAAACAGAGGTGTGACTCATAACATTATTAATGGCTGCACTCTTATCTAAGGCTGCAGTGATTGACTTCTTGGCCACTGGCACAGGCCTTTGTAAAGTTATGGCGAGCATATTAGCGAGCAGATTGCCTGTTTGCACATTATGGAGGAACATTATTTATTATTTATTTTCATTTTATATATTATGAATTATTTGGAGTGATCACATAACAAATAAGTGTTTGTTCTCCCTTTTCCCTCTTTGTTGCTTTCCACCAAGTCCTGAGGGGAATATCTGCCTGTCTGTCTGCCTGCCTGTCTGTTGTTAGGAGCTGCACATACAACAGGTTAATGACCTTGCTTACTGGAAACAGCTGCCTGAGGCTGCAGGAAACGTGTTTGATGAGACTGGATTTAGCCTAAAAACCAAGATATTGAGCTAAAGAAGGCTTAAAAACTCTGTAGAACTGAGGGAAACTGCGGAGTTGGGTGTTGATTTTCCAAGGATTTTTCACCTCGAGCAGCTGCTTTCACATTACACATAGCCATTTGATCTATTGTTAAAGATATTGATTAGCGCAGCTTTGAGCTTGCCGGCTCCAGAACCCTATTATTAATATTTTGCCTTCTGGCCTGACTGTCATGACTCACTGGCACATATGAATGGAACAGAGCCATTATCAATGTTATTAGTTACACCTGTGCATCAGCCTCATGAAGATTAGCTGTAGCTCTGCTGATGCTACACAACACAGCAAAGCAGGTGATTTATTACTGGATGTCGGAGTTGCTCAAACGCTGAAGTGCATCTAACTTTTTCTGCAACAATAAACAAAGTGCGAGCTGAGGTGGATGCCAGCTGGCATTTGAAATGCCATCAGTCGACATTTCACTGGTCACAGAAAATAAATTGACTTCCATTGACTGGTTTCTTCAGTTGCTCTCGCTTTAAACACACTGTGAGTTGTGTGTGGAAATGTTTCTGTGAGTAATGTGGTCTGATTGAATTAATGTATGTTAATGTGTCTCTTACAACATATGGAATGTGTCTATGCATCATGCTCTTATGTCCCTGCGCACCTGCTGTTAACCAGCCGACCAGGTACACACATACACACACTCCATCACACACACATTCGCCGTAAGGCACCTGGACCACGCATGGTTTCACATGCACAAACACTTGAATGCACCAGTGCGTACACATGCTCTCCCCCCTGGTTGACTAACAATCATCCATCCTCTCCTTCTCCTCCCTCCCTCATCCTCTTCCCCTCCCACCAATCTCTTTCTCCCCCTGCTCACCTCCCACCGTCCTCCCAGGTGTGTCTGACTCTCACTGCCAAGCGAATGGCCAAGAAGAATTGTCTGGTGAAGAACCTGGAGGCCGTAGAGACTCTCGGCTCCACCTCCACCATCTGCTCTGACAAGACGGGCACGCTGACCCAGAACCGCATGACCGTGGCCCACATGTGGTTCGACAACCAGATCCACGAGGCGGACACCACTGAGGACCAGAGTGGTAAGACAGACAGAGAGAGGGAGGGAGAGATGAAAAGAAAACAAGGAGGAAGGAAACGGTGGAAGAGGAGAGATTGGAGAAAAGACGGAGAGACTGAGAGATATAAAAGGGGAAATAGAGTGTGTGGGAATACAGAGGGGGGTGTGACCACCTGCCGAAATTCATCTGTCCAATGTTCACGCCAGCCAACCGCCATTGCTGTTCGTGCTAGTGCTAGGATTAACTGAGCTGCGGTATGCAGTGGGTGGCACAACCGTCAGCTACAAACATGTCTTTTCCCAGAGTTCTTCAGTAAGACTGCTGCTGTGGAACCAATCGGATTCCAGTCTCCCACCAAATGACAACAAATCGAGCCAAATTTCAAAGAAGCTTTCAGCAATAACCAAAAGTTCCAAAAAAAAAGAAAAAAAAAACAGGTGTTCGGTGCATACCAATGAGTACAGAGTCAGATGATTGTGCAGTTATTCAACAAACAGCCAGCAGTGCTGAGGGAGGCCACACAGCTGACATAGTGCGCAAGAAAAACTCAGTATATTCATTTTTCAGCAGTACAGGCTACTGTATTTTTGTAGCTTTTGCAGGTTTCTGAACCTTTTTGCACCTCGCTTTGTCAAATTCAGCAACTCCAGCCGCAGTTTGCCACTGTGTACTGTATGTTGCATGACACTTATCACATTCTGTTTTCGCAATAACGGTGACAGTGACCACTCTAGAGAGTCTGCGCTTAGATGAAAAATGAATGCAGGTGCCAGCAGCGAAGTGAAGGTCATTTTTAGTTCGATTGGGTGGGTGAGGGATGAAATTTTGATAAGAGAAATTTCCAACATTTTTTTTTTGAGACACTCTAGTTAAAAATGAATGCCATTTTCCAGACTGGGGAATTGAAAAATCACTTTTGTCAAGGAAAAAGTGATCGCTCGACTTAACTGACCCCGACTCACTGACCCTGTTATTTAGCTACAATATCCAGTGCTACTCTGTGAACCGAGAGTTAAGTCAGTAGCATAAATACTGCATGAGCCCTATTTAAAAAAAAAAAGTCTAACACCGCTTCCTCTCCTATTCTCTCAGGTTCAGGCTTTGACAAGACTTCTGCTACTTGGGCGGCTCTGTCTCGTGTGGCCGGCCTGTGCAACAGAGCTGATTTCAAAGCCGGACAGGAGCAGTTTCCTGTCCAGATGGTATGAACCTCCACCACACACTTGACAACACAACAGCAACTTTCCAAAACCTTTGCATTGATACTTGAGTCTCATAAATTATCTCACCGCTCTAATGCAGTGGGGGTATAATAGGTTCGGTTTAATCCAAGGACATTATGAGCAAGTCTTTTTAGATTTGGATCAAATAATGCATGCACATTATTCATGAGACATGATTTTGCCTACATGGTTTGCCAGTAGGGTGAAGCTAACAGCATCAGGAGAGTGCTAGGTGAGCTGTCACTCAAAAAGAAGCAGCGTTGGAGGATTATTCAGCTTCTTTGCTTACTGTATGTAACGGCAGCAATGCAACTATGTTAAAATATTCAATTACAAGGAACATATTAACCAAATTCATACTTAGAGGTTAATGCTAAATGCTAAATTTTTGTCAATTAAAACATCAAAAAATACACCCCCATACATGTAATATATGACATATCCCTACATAAAGAGTGACGTCGCCATACATTTCATATATGATTATCACATATACACATCCTCTGGATATATGAAGATATAAGTTTATAGCAATATGAAATATCCATAGTAAATATACATATATTACATATTACATATTACATATATTCACAGGCTTCAGGATGGATATACTGTATATTTATGTTCCAATTTCTAACAGGTTTTATATATGATTTTTACATATGTTTTTATTTTATATGTACATATACTTCATATATGGAAATTCAAATATATACATATATTATGTTTGTGTATGGGCTCCTTCACTGAGCACAGCTAGAGTAGCATACTTTTCTGAAGGTTAAACTCATTGTAGGTTTTAGTTTCTTTAGCGGTTTGTTGATAATATAAAATAGACTACAAAACATTGGTCCTATCATGAAGTATAAAGTAGCTAGTTCACATGTTCCAAACTTTTATAGGTACAGCACACGACTAAATGTACTTTGTATTCTCTCCTGTTGCCAGCTGATCCTAACCCACATGGCACCCACAGGGAAAAACACAACCCATAAAAATAATTTGTCAATACCTCTTGACACAGGTGCTTTACACACACACTGGCTCACACGCTTAACCTCCCTCTCACACGTAAACACAGACACACTGAGGATAATCCAATGCACCCCTGGAAATAACTCCCCCACACTGATGCACAAACACACACACTGCTGGGTGGGTAAGTCAATAATATCCCAGTGTTCTACCAACCGCTATCTTCCAACCTGTGCTACATTGACCTGAAGAAATTCTCTGTGTGGCTCACAGCGACAGGGATTACATCTCCTTGACTCTGGTGGGAGCAGACCCTGCTGCTGCAGCCTCTCTGCCCCTCGAGGTGCCTCTGACTTCCTCCTTGCATTAAGTAACAGCCGTGTCTCCTGACAGCGCTCAAACACAGCAGTCAAGGCCCAGGCTCCACTACCATTACAAGAACAAGTCCCCATCTGCACATGGGAAAACAGAGAAATGGAATTTCCTTGATCTATTTATTCATTCATGAAAAGGCACAAACAAGGACAAATCTCGCAGAGCGCGCGTCCTTGTTTCGCAGCTATTCATGAATGAATAAACAGGAACCAAGAGAAATCTCTTATCTTCGTTTGGCCCCCTTTGGTATATTAGGCGTCAGGTCAATCAGTTCTGCATGGATTTTAATAAATTGGCCCCAAGAGCGAGATGAATTGCAGTGATCATCGTGGACATTTTTCAGGCAGGACGATTTTACAGGTTATTTGGAGAGAATTTTCCCCTAAATGATTCAAGTACGACACAAGCAACTTTGTCACATAAGTTCTAGCTGATAAAAATAAATGGAGCAATGTGCATCCACACATGGCATAATCCAATTTTGAGCTTCATAGAAAAGGCCTCCATCCCAGCATATTATTGTGATGTTTGCATGTGCAAGTACAGTGTAAACATGCTCAAATTCATGGATACACACACTGAAAAAACTGATTTCATGTGTTATGTATAGTGAATTTTTCTAAATCCACAGATTATATGTGGTTTACTCAGTTATCAATTTTTTATCTTCTAAGAAAAGCAGCCAGTGTCAGTGAGAGACTTCTCTACATCCCTCTAAACAAATGAACCACTCAGAACAACAAGCACCACTTTACTTGTTAGCTACAACCTTAGCAACCACTTTGTTATTGATTATTGCCATTGGCATATTGGCATAAGTCTAGTGTGTTCATGCAGCAATATTTATTTCCCACATGATTTTTGTATCCAGGGCCTTTTACATTCGTATCAATAAAAGATGCCTTTAAGAAAACCTCGCTGTTTTAATCGAATGAACTGAAGAAGAAAACTACTTCCATTAGTTTTACATTACATTGTTTAACAATGCTGAGGCCAGATCACAAGTGTTGGTGATGCAGATGATACGTGCATCATTAACGGGAACCATAATGGAAGTAAAGAAAGTTCTCTGAGGTACTGTTTCAATAAATTAAGTAACACATAATCTGAAAGCTTCTCTCCACAGCGGTGCAATGAACACAGGCAGCGAGACAGATACTCATTTCTTAATATGCATGTGTGAACGACTGTGCTAATGTGTGTCTGTCTGAGTTTCCCTCAGAGGGACACAGCGGGGGACGCGTCAGAGTCAGCTCTCTTGAAATGCATCGAGGTGTGCTGCGGGAACGTTCGTGACATGAGAGGCAGGAACCCCAAAGTGGCAGAGATCCCCTTTAACTCCACCAACAAGTACCAGGTAGTGCACGAGGCTAATGTCACAGCACAGCTCTGTGCTGGAGCTGCTGCTGATGCGGGTGTACAGTGAAATCACACAACACATTTGCAGACCATTCATATTATTATTACCGTCATTTTATACCGTCTTTAACAATTACAGTTTTTAAGTAGTTTTTAAACACCACAGCTTTCAGTTTGTTCAAATTTTAATTCATCTATCTTAATCAAAAAAAGAATCTTGTTCTTTTTAAATTTAGGTTAATTTTGCATTTATAGAATGTATTTATTTTTGACAATTCTGTCAGTCCTCTTTAAACAGACAATATTATGATGTTTTAAAAAGATGCATTTAAATGCTTTGAGTGAGTCATGAATATTCATTTTTAACCTTTTTGAATCCAGGAAAGGCAGCCTGAACATGCATGCTCTTTAACAGCAACACCCTATTTTACATTCATATGGTTGCACACAGTCGAATCTGGAAGCTGCCCAACAAACCACAACCAGAGGCCACACAGAAACTGTTGCAGTGTTAAAGCTCTGTGCAATATGTCTTCTTTATGACAGAAAGGTGGTGTACGTGTGGATTACAAACTGGTTTCTCTTTTGCTGCTTAGAAGATGCTCTGTTTGCCACTTTGATGCCTGCCTTTATGTGTTATTATTAGAAATCAAATTTTTTAAAAAGCTCAGTGTGACATGTGTGTGGCCATCCTGGACTTTGCTTTGGAGTTTGCCACTGCAGTCTGCTTCATTTCTGATAACATTAGGCATTAAAGGAGCTATTTGTAAGTTTTGCTATCTCTACATAGCTAACGTTAGATCTGCCAATCTAGCGCTGCTCAGAAGGCAAATTGGAACATCTTGTCTTGTGAATGCAACGATGGCCATCACCACCTGCTCTCGGCAAGAAATTATGTTTCGGCAACAGAGAAAACTTACAAATAGCCCCTTTAAACAAAGATATTTTCTGGTTATTTCACAGCAGGAAATGATCTAGAAACAAAGGACAAAGTTTTTTTTTAAATTCTCTTGTCAATAAACAGTAGATCAGAACAGGCACTTCTGAAGGGTCTTAAGTTAAGCTGCATGCTTTGTTCCATCCTGTAGGAGTCAACAACAGCACTGGCAAAAAAATAAATAAATTAAAAGTTAATATTGAACTATAAAAAAGTCATCACATTGAGCTTGAACATTTTTGCTCAAGGGCATCGCAGCAATTAAAGCAAGGGGGAGTGTTCTTGCTTCATTTTCCACACCCGGTCCTTTCAGCCCGTCTGGAGATTTGAACCAGCGTATGAATAACACAGCAGTGATGTTGAGGCAAACAAAGGACTCTCTGCATGCATTTTGTGCACCTGTTCCCTGACTTAAAATAGGAACGTCTGTGTTGAGGGAAAAAAAAAAAAAAAAGGCAATTTTGCTCTGGTTTTCTGAGATTAGATATACTGTGACTCAGATACAAAGTACCTGGGGGAGTGTGTGCTTGTGTGTGTGTGGGCGTGTGTGGGAGTGCGTGTTTTCATGGCGGGGAGGGGTAATGCAAGGTGTAACGCCACAGGAATACATGTGAGAGCATGAATGAATGCTCCTTCAACACAGGGAATACATATGACTTACAGTGTGCACTCAGTCAAGTCAATTTCAGTAAGACTTTTATTTCATACTACTTGGAAAAAATGTGACAGCAACTCCCAAAAAATGATTGCTGGCACGAACGTGAAATTCATTCTGGAGTACTAAGGAGCGTGTCTGTCTTCAGTCTTTTTCTAACTGAAACAGAATCGTTGTAAACCAGCAAGAAACAACCGGCAAGAAAATACACCTTGCATCTGAAATGTAGCTAGTTTTGTACTACGTCCTGTCATGTTATGTCCTGTCATGTTATGTCCTTACCCATCTTTCTGTCCTCCCTCCCCCCTTTTCTCAGCTCTCTATCCATGAAGTGGAGGACAATCCCTCTGGTCATATTCTGGTCATGAAGGGAGCGCCAGAGAGAATCTTGGACAGGTTGGTTAATCAATAATGGATCGATTTTACGTCTCTCAAGAAATGCAGCAGAAAATTCAGATTTATTTTTCCGTTACCTTTGCTGTCTGCTTCACAAATGTGGTGTAGTGAATTGTCAGTTAACCCCATGAAAAGACTCAAACCAGCAATGAATTGATCCTACTAAAAAGTATTGCCAATACATCTCAAACGTGATGAAGCCACTGTCGTCTGAAAACTATTAAAACACATCAGTGAGCCGCTCCATTGCTCTGGGTGACATGTTCCTTCATCATCATAAACAAACTCAATCCCACATACACTGTCCCACTGCTGTAAATACTCACTACAGTTACTCACAAGAGTACCAAATGTGTATTAATCAAAAATAGTCCCCGACAAATTCACTGTTAAGAATAGTGTTTTCTAAGAGATGACAGAGCCCAGCTGTTTTGGAAGCTGCTTTTAATGGACTTGGGGCCACAGAGAAAGTAAGGAAGTCTGTGTATTGGGAGACACACCAACACTTTGCTTTGGTCTTTTCATGGGATCGGTCTTAAATTAGAAAAGCGTAGAATACAACCAGCTTCATCCTTTAAAGGTCCAATATTGTATAAAGTGAGATGTCCATGTGTTGTTTGATTATAAAGCAGGTCTAGGTTCTGTATTAATACTGTGAAAGTATCAAAGCCTCAGTCCACAGAGAAATGCACACAGCCTGTATTCAGAAACTGAGCCTTAAAACCAGCCGTCAGGACTTCTGTAACTTTGAGATGTCACAACAAATCAGTCACCGCTCTCAGCCCGGCCCACCCAAACCCACCATCCAAACTTGCAGGTTTTGGTTTCTCTGAGTGTTTACCTGAAATCTGCTATATTTTATTTGATCACTCAGAAAACAGTCAGCCAATTAGAAGAGAGGCTCAGAACCTCCTCCCTTCTGATTGGCTCATTGACCTGTTGTTACTATAGAGCTCCAGAGAGAAGCCTGAGAGAGGAGATGTCAAACTACATTGAGGTGTTTTTTTGTTCCTTAAACCACACATATATCTTCTTATGCATCAACCCTTCAAATAAAACACTGTCAAAGTGTCAAATATGGGACCTTTAAATTTTGTTGATTAGTTGCTCTGGGTGGGGTTGAGGACCTGAAGTGTACAGTTTACAGTTTTTCTTTCTTTTTTTAATCAGCGTATTAATGTGCCTGAGTGGGAACACTCATGCACTCTTGTGATTTTGGCCACATTTCCACACTATGCCACACATTTAATCTGATTTCTGGTCAACCCAAGCACTGAGCCCATTTTACCTTTTGGTGAGATTAAATGCCCCTGGTTGATTCACATTCCAAGTGCCCCCTCTGTTTGCAAACTCTGTGTGCAAAAATCAAACCACACTCCAACTTTGCTGTGGAAGAGATGCCCTTTTTCACCCGGCTCATCAGGGACTTTGTGTAGCCAATGTTGCAAAACAGAGTTAACCTTTAGGCCGCTATAAATATTCAATATACAGTTAATGCAGAGTAAATTATAACTTATAGTGAATTCATTAAAATGATGTTGGTTGTATTAAGAATAATCATGCAAAAGCACAAACAATTTTCTGAAAGCACAGATTATTTTTTTCTCATAGTTTACCCACTTTGCATTTTTACCTCTGGTTTATGTTCGTTGTTTTGCAGCAGTTTCTTTACACAATATTGCAGATGGTATTATAAGCAGTAGTTGCAGTAGCAGTAAAAGCATTATTGATGAATGTCTTACAGGTGCAGCACCATTATGATCCACGGCCAGGAGCATCCACTTGATGATAACTGGAGAGATGCTTTCCAGAATGCCTACATGGAGCTGGGAGGACTGGGAGAGAGAGTGCTTGGTAAGTTTGGTGCCACCAAATATCATCAGCTTGTTTGAGAGAAGGTGGTCTGGAGATACAGTTTGACACAGCACTTACCTTTTATAAACAGGGTAGTTTAGCATGGTTGAATGCTTTTATTGTGACAGTGCATCCTAAGAAGAAGGTTTTTCAGTCTTATTTTGGAATGGAATGACGTGGAGTCAAAGCTGAAATTAGCATTGATATAAAAAGTATTAGAGATACGGGTTTTCTGTGGTGTGAATTTAGTACATCTGGATTATTAGCTGGTAATGTACTGGTAATATCACTCAGGTCAAACTCTGCACTGAGCTCTAAAATAATTTGTACATGAAATAACATTTTCCCCTCTAAAAATGCCATAGACATATTTTGGACAAAAAGTCATTACCCAAAGTTCAACTAAAGTGTTCAGCATCCAGACTCTGTAAATGTCATCATTTTGATAACCAAGGAAAAAAAAAAAAAAAATTACCTGGCATCTTTTTAAGAAGTGCCATAGGTAATAATTATGTGCTATCATCATTTTGTTAGAGGAGGTGTCACTTTCTCACACAGTGAAATGTGGAATGGCGCCATTTTGGGAGTGAAACTCCTGAAATCATGTAAATTATTAAATCTCAGTTATGCCTTGGGTGATGATGATGGCCGGCTGTTTCATGACAACAAGAGGCTCCGCCACTTTTATTACCGAGCCTGGTTTTTCATCAGCGGCATTTTATTTTGCTATGCTCTATAGGGATTCAGCAGATACATATTTTAAAGGGCTGTGGATCATGAATTAATAAAAGTGGCTGATTCAATTTGTATTTCAGACCTGCAACCTCCAAATCTACATCTAAAATTAAAAATGATTTGTATGCACACTGTAAAGTAAAGGATCATTGCAGCCAGGGGACAATGTATTTTTCTGAAGGCGCCTTCAGACCCTTTTTTTGTATTTATACTTTTTCAAAGTCACTTTAAATATCAACAGAAAAAGACTCTAGAGCATCTTTAAAGTTGGATGTTGTTGACTTGAATCATCCTCAGGGTTATAAACAATAGTCCTCTTTTTAAGTGCCAGATAAATGTGATGTCAGAACAACAAAACAACAAGTTTTTGTTTTCAGTAGCATCTGTCTACTTTGAGACGTCTCTTCAGTCACTTAAGAACGATCACCTCACTGATCCCTCTTCTCTGTTCTTGCAGGCTTCTGCCACGTGAATCTGTCTCCATCCCAGTTCCCTCGAGGTTTCACCTTCGACAGCGACGACACGAACTTTCCCACCGAGCAGCTCTGCTTCCTGGGTCTCATCTCCATGATTGATCCGCCCCGTGCCGCTGTGCCTGACGCAGTGGGCAAATGCCGCTCTGCTGGTATCAAGGTAATTGGTTCCACAGATTCAACCTTATAGTTCCTGAAAAGCCTTTCCTGAGGCTTAATTTATTGGGCTTTTTAGAGAAGGGATTTGCATGTAAAATGTCTTTTCAAATCACAAAACGGACAAGCAGTCACTTCAAGGCGCACTGATGGATGATAATCGATGGATAAGTGAAGATGTGTTGCTTAGAGGATAACATATTCAGCGTATACACTCTAAAAAATAAGACCACACAAAGGTGTAAAGCTTGTGCTCTTATCTGATTTCAATATTAAGAATAAATTTAATTCTCAGATGAGAAAATTAACAATTTTGGAAATTACAAACTTTTAAGAACAGCAAAAATTTAATTCTTGATGTGAAAATGAAAAGCAGGTGATAAAGAATGAACTCCCTCTGTCAGCTTTATGAAAGGTTTCATTTAGTAAAATGTAGATTCCGTCGATTCATTATATGTTAATCAACTGCAGATACACACGCAGAGCAGATGTTTTGTCAGAAAAGTAATAAGGCGGGCTACAGGAAGGTTAAACAACTTCCAGCAGAGATAAAATTGGATAATGAGCAGAATGAAGCGTTCTAATTTCAGGGGGAACTAGTACAAATATGGGAAAAGTGGATTTTGCACATTTAATTTCAGGTACAGTAGCTGTCATGCTTCCTTTGAAAATTATTTTTGAAAGACACACTGTAATTGGCTTAAAGAACAAACTAGAGGCAGAAGTGAGTCAAGTTGTTACAATTGGTTAAGTGAAGAGTTTATGCAAAAAAAGGCAACAAAACTGATGATATGTCTGATAAATTGTTGAAATTGCAAAGTTTTGTAAGAGATTTAGTTTTTCTTTATAAGCTCTCTTCTGACTGAGGCATTATGGGATAAACTATAAACCGTGCCATGTCTTTTTTTGACCTGACGAAGATTTGAAGGGATGGAAATTTTTGTTTATCTCAATACATTTGTAGTTTGGAGTCATAGCAGACTTTATTCTTTGAATTGATGTTGTTTCACTGATAGCATTGCACCTTTAGTATAGTTCACGCGGCAACCTCTGCAGCTGAAGAATGAAGCCAACACAGTGCCAAAACCCGCAGTTCCTTGATTGGCCACCTGAGTCTGGCTCCAAAAGCAAGTCAATCCCCATAGACTCCCATGTTAAAATGCCCATCTTTACAGCAGAAATAAACATGTTTACGTCCTGGTACAAAATCAGGCTTAGTCTCTACAGCTAATTTCCTCCTTCATGACAATTGTACAATGTGTGATACTCATCTCTTAAAATTGTATGAGGGCTTAAAGTTATGAATAATTGAGGGTGTAGGCGCTTTGAGTGACAGGTGGGTGAGTGTATGTTTGCCACAAACTCACCCTCCTCTTTGCCCATTTTTGGATTAGCCTGGAGTTAGGCGGAGTCAGGCACTGGCAAGATGCCGACAGCAGAGCAGCTCACTCTGAGCTCTAAAACCGCTCTTCAGAAACCTATGGGTGACCCCACGAAGGTTATGTCCATCTTTATATACAGTCTATGCTATAGATACACTCCCCTCTAAATCACTGTACTATCGGTTTATTTGATGACGAGCAAAATATTGACATCTATAGGCTACATTACAAAGGCTAAGTGGGAAATGGGAAAATTTTAATGCTAACATATGTGTATATATATATATATATATATATATAGTACATATTGTTGCTTCTCTGCAAGTTAAATGTGGCGATGGGTGGTCAACATGAGTGTTCGAATATTCTTTTATGCAGATGATATCGTAGTTGTGATGATATATGTGAACACACTTTATATAACTGCTGAACCGTGTCAGAAATGGGAGACTTTAGGCATATTGCCTGATTGATTGACAGTTTTGTATGTACTATACACATCTGTTAAAATCCAGTGTATTCAGCCTGAGCTCAGGTTGGAAGGTTAATGAGTGAAGTACAGACATTTCAGCTCAAAGTGCATCCTTGCTCCATGGCATCAGTCCAAAGGCTTCAGTGCAATATATAGTGCTCTATTTTTTTTATTGCACTTTCCTTTTTCCTGCTCTATATTATTATAGTGGGGGTGGTGGTGGTGGTGGAGATTTTCAGAAAGGTGTATGACTCATTATTGCTTTGCTTTTTCATAAAAGGTTTTCAAATAAATGATTTGTGTGGATACAGTTTTGCTATGAACCTAAAGTATGGTCCTCATGTTACTGTCTGGGTGTCACATTATTACACGTACATGTTTCATATATGCAACCCAAAAGCCCTGGATATTGCTTTAACTTTTAGTGAAGGTTTACTCCTTTATCTTTGGCCACAGAAATAGAAAATGTTATTGGTCTATTCAGAAGTATCGCAGACGCAGAGACGCAGTGATTTTGATGAAACTGAAAATAAATCCATTAAACACTATGTTCTTTTGTCACTTATGTAATGAAATGAGAAGTGAAATTTTTTTTTTTTTTTTAGTCAAGTCTGCTTCTGTCAGTTTCTGGTATTTGGATTAATACAATAAACCGAACATATGTCAGGAGAGCTCCTTCAGAACATGAAGCAGCTTGCAAATCACACTAAGACTAATCACTAAACGTTGAAACGAGAATAACTTTGTGGAGGGCAAATGGAAATATGCTGCCTGAAACCAGTCATATGACTCATTGTTAAGCTGTTGCAGGTGTTCTGGGCGGCTGTTTCATGAACTCACTACTTTGTTTTTGGATTCAAGCCCATTATTTTTCCTGTGAGACCACCCCACACTGTTATCTCTGGAGATGAACTGCTAACCCCTAATAGCACCATTCTTTTCCACTGTAACTACACAACACATTTGTTCTGACTTATAGACCCTAAAGCTCCATACTGCACTGTAGCTCAAGCAAGCTGTGATACATGACATACAGGTGAGATATAGTGGGGTTTAATGTGATAATGGCCTATGATTTATGGGACCTTCTGTTTGTCTGGTCAGGTGATCATGGTAACCGGGGACCACCCAATCACAGCCAAGGCCATCGCTAAAGGTGTGGGCATCATCTCTGAGGGCAACGAGACTGTAGAAGACATCGCTGAGAGGCTGAACATCCCTCTGAGCCAGGTTAACCCCAGGTCTGTGTGTGTGTGTGTCTGTTTGTGTTTGTGTGTGTGTCAGGCTTTGTGCTAAAGGTTTTGTGCGACTGCGAGTATGTGAGGCATGCCTTGTCCACTGGATGTGTGTGCATGTAAGGTTGCGTGTCAATTAAAGAAACAGTTTTTTAAACACATTTCGGGAACTATGCTTGAGACCAAACAGATGCTATTTCTCAATATGAGTACTTCACTACAAGTACCTGGTAAAACAATAGACACCAAAACCCCCATAACACCTCAAATTATCGTAGTTACACTTTGTTTTTTGTAAGAATGAAAACAAATCAAGATATAACTCCTTAATTTCGGAGGTTTCGAGGTGCTGGTAGTAGGAGTTTCTCACTTGTGCACAGTTTTTAATCTTTATGCTAAGCTATGCTAAGCTCAACTATCCAGCCACTGGCTCCAGTTCATTTTGAGCAGATAGACACGTGGGTTTTATTGATCTTCTCATCCTGCTCTCTGCAAAAAAAATGTAAAAAATAAATTTCCTAAAATGTCAAACTATTCCTTTAAGACAGAGTGCAGGGAAAAGTGTGTGTTGCATGATGCATGATGATGTTGATGATGATGGATGTGTGTGTTTGTTTGTTTGTGTGTGAGAAAGAAACAGAGGGACAAACTTGAGGAGAAAACAAGAAAATGTCAATAACCTCCTTTGCATAATTGTCCCAGGTATCAGTGGCTCCTTACTGTGTCTGTGTCTGTGTGTGTGTGTTTATTTGTGTGTTTCCCAGGGATGCCAAGGCGTGCGTGGTGCATGGCTCAGACCTAAAGGACATGAGCTCTGAGTACCTGGACGACCTGCTGAGGAACCACACTGAGATAGTGTTTGCTCGCACCTCTCCTCAGCAGAAGCTCATCATTGTGGAGGGCTGCCAGAGACAGGTCAATGGACAGGAGTGTGTGAATGTGTGTGTGTGTTTGGGCCTTTTTGATAGCGTACAGCTGAATAGCGATGCGTGTGTTTTTAAATGGATGAATGTAAGCATGTGTGTGTTTGTGATAAAGTCTGGATGAATGCTTGAATGCCTCTGTTTATGTCTAAGTGTGGAGGTATGGTTGAATACAGGTGTGTGAATGTGTGTGTGTCGCTGCCATTTTAAGCTGAATACAGTTTTCTCTGTGCATTTGAGCTATTTGTTAGTACAGGCGGTTCAGTGGATGAATGCAGGGTTTTATATATATGTGTGTGCATGTTATGGCAGCCCATTTCTTAGTATACAGCAAAATACAAGTGTGTTTCTGTATCTGATACAAACTATACATTAAAATCTTATATAAAACCTTATATATGCCTTAATGTGTGTGCTCAGCTTTTCTTATGTGAACATCCCCATATATTGAGGTCATGCAACAGTTCACCCTGACTCTCTCACTCTGTGTGACTGAGTGATTACAACTCTATTCCATTTTTCATTTAATCTCCCCAGAGCTGCTTTGAAAAGACATTATTAAGACAGAAGGGGAGGGGGGGCAGAGAGGGAAGTGGAGAGAGAAAAGCTTAAATCATGGTACTTATCTTTCTCTTCTTGACACTTTTTATTCACTGGTCCTTGTGGGTGCAGGGGGCGATCGTGGCTGTGACGGGCGACGGTGTGAACGATTCTCCAGCCTTGAAGAAAGCCGACATCGGCGTTGCCATGGGGATCGCCGGCTCTGATGTGTCCAAGCAGGCGGCTGACATGATCCTGCTGGACGACAACTTTGCCTCCATCGTCACCGGAGTGGAGGAGGGTGAGTGTGGAGGGGAAGGGCAGAAAAGAAAGAGAGAAAGACAGGGTGACAGAATGGAAGAATAAAACAAGGAAATGATGAGGAGAGAGGAAGCCAAGATAGAGAGAAAAGGGAGAAAAAAGTGAGTCAGAGAAACAAAGGGACAGAAGATTTAAAGACTTAAAAATTAAGAAAACTCTGCCAGCGAGCTCCTTTTTCATGCAGTAACAGAGACCGGAGATCATTTTTGAATATATACCTAAAAATTGAAAATGTGACACGAATATCATTGTGGCTGATTTCACACATTATTCAACAGAAATGAAACCTGAAACTTTAGAGTCAAAATTAGGACATTTTTAAATTAAGTTTTCACTTACTTGAGACTTGATTTCCCAAAGACTTGAACTAACTTGAGACCTGAAGGGAAAAAACATTCAACTCTCAAGTTTTGAACTGTAAAAACCCAGGACAATAATAAAGGAATAAGACAGCACTAAGCAGGCCTTACACATTTTATTCTTATGCCTATGTATTAAAAGGACTCAGTCTCAGTTATGCCCAAAAAAACGTTTTTCAAAGGAAAGTGTCAGAGTTTCACATCATTTTAATGACCAGCATTCAGAGACCTGAAAGACTTGCATTTTGCTTTTTAAGACTTGTGTGAATTAACATGGCTTTGCTCTCAAGGACTTGACTTGAGTGTTGCCACAATTTAATCTAAATTAAGGGGGGCTAATATGATCTGAGAAAATCCATGAGTAATGTAGATGTGCTGACAAAGCAGCGAGTCATTTTTTATTTTAGTGAGGAAAATGGAAACATTAAACGAAAGGAAAAGACAATATTCCAACTATACCACAGTATAGTAACCAGTATCCCATCCCAAATCTACTCACATATCTCAGTATTAATAATATATCAATATAAACGTCTCTCCCAGCTCTACTTTGAAGTATTCACTTCTTGTCTTTTCCATCGCTGCAGGTCGTCTCATCTTTGACAACTTGAAGAAGTCCATTGCATACACACTGACCAGTAACATCCCAGAGATCTCGCCCTTCCTCCTCTTCATCATTGCTAGTGTTCCTCTCCCTCTGGGAACAGTGACCATCCTCTGCATCGACCTCGGCACTGACATGGTGAGCACTGTGGGGAGAGGGGGAGGTGGAAGTAACACGCAACATCCCTCGATTTCTTTGTAGACATGCTAACAATAGTTTTCCCTCCATTATCTCAATGAATACCTTTGATTGAGTTTCTGAAAAACTAGCACTTAATAGGCTGGAAAGGCTGTTCTTTTATTTTCAGCTCATAATGTTGCTTTTGTATTTGAAAAATTAGAGCTTTTTAGACAACTTTCAACCTCTCAATACAACACTGTACACAATCAATTTCTTAATGTTTTAGATTTGTCTTTATTTATTGGTTCACACTGTGGAGCCTTCTCAGCGCGCGGAAGCTAATTGTCGGCTAATTCTAGCGACTCGTCTCAATGAGGGAATGCTAATTATTAGCGTGCTGCATAGCTACAGGCACGCTAAAGGTGACAATAAGGTAAACGGTGTTAATACCAGTGTCAAAAATGAACGCCTGAAGGTAGAAAAAGAATAAAATGTTTGGTGTAATTATTCCTCTCTGTCGGTGGGAGAAATCGCTCTTGGCTCACCGCCGACGACCATTTGTTCAATCAGAACAAAGAGCGGGTGACGCTCACATACAGATTTACATTTCACAGCTCTACCATTTCCAGATGCCAGTTTCTCCATTGTATTTCCGGCAGCAACAAAAAAGAGTTGCTGGCACGCTGCTTGCCTGAGGGGCGTAATCCATCATTTCAGAAGAAAGGAAGCACACGATGAATATATTCAAAAGGACTTGTTCACTTGTGTTCATTACTTTAACTTTAATTTTTCCTGCTCTCAGCCACCAGACATTAGTGTGCAGCTGAAACTGCTTCTTATACAACCCAATGAGCCAAAAGCTAGAATTTTTCTTTTTTTTTTTTTTTTTTTACAAGTAATGAGGTACGTGTATTATAATGGTCTCATATTCAACAGGCAAGGAGCATTTTTAAGTCTCCACAGGTTAAAGATACAACCTTGCTCGCATTGCTAATAAAGTGACTCCACTTATTTCTCTCAGGTGACATAAAAAAAAAAGAACTGCTTTGGTTTTCTAGCAGCAGGACAGATTTGTTCATGCTGACAAATATTTACTTAACTGTCTGAGATCACAGGGACAGTGCATCCTTTATTGGCTGAATTTCTCTTTAAAGATGTGATGATTGAAGTTTAAAAGCACCTAATTTGTGCACCTATTTTGCATATAAAAACCCTTCCCTTCAAAGTAACATGTCTGCATGTGTTTAATAAACGCTGGTGGAGAGAACAGCTGGATGTCTGCTTTGATGAGCGGGACCTTCAAATTAAAAAATATTGAAATATTCAATGAAGTACCTGAACTGTTTATAGTACAGTAAACAAGTAAAACTACAAATTTCCCATGTCTGCTGGTGAGGTTGTTAACAGCTTGTTAACAGCTTAGTTCAACTCCAGGCTACAGGCTTGAGGGCTCTGCTGAGATTTAGCAGTGACAAGCAGCACTTGGAGTCTGCTATGATTATTTTTAGCAAGCACTGCCATGTGGAAAAGGATGGCTGCAAAAGATGTTTATCAAAGCAAGATGTGGCACACTTAAGAATGCTTCAAGACTGAAATTTGGATATTTTACACAATTTCTCTCTCCCACACACACACACACACACACACACACACACACACACACACGCACACACACACACACACACATGCTTTCAGTGTTGTGTCATATCCCTTTCCCTTGTCCTTGTATTTCTCAGCTGCTGTGGGTCAGGGGAGTATAACACCAAAACAAACTGGATTTGTCCACCACAGAGCATGTGTTCGCTTTCACACAGTGCCATGTCTTCACCTCAAATCCCACCTAAGTCGCAGAGATTTCCTGCCCTAAGTCACACATATTGCTCTGTTGCTTACCTGGTAAAACCAGCCAATATAAGATCTTTATTACAGGGACCTTTCTACCCTCCCGTTTTATGAGTGTCTTGAAATTCACTATCAGTCTCTCTCTCCACTTGTCTCCTCTCCCTGGCTCTCTCTCCATCACTGTCACTGCGTCTTCTTTCCCCTCTCCTTGCCCTTTTTCTGTCTTTTCTCTCTCCACACGGTGATTGAATGCTGAATTATATTAATAGTGCCATGTCTAGTCTACTCCATGTCTGGCACTGTCATCGCGCCTTTGTCCCGATGCCACGAAGACAAATTCCTGCACATTTATCGTACAGGCTGCATAAAATGAGCCGATTCTGTTCTGTCCTCCCCTTTCTCACAGGTTCCAGCTATCTCATTGGCTTACGAGACAGCTGAGAGCGACATCATGAAACGCCAGCCAAGGAACCCCAAGACAGACAAGCTGGTCAATGAGCGTCTCATCAGCATGGCCTATGGACAAATAGGTTTGTCCTCTTATGTCTCGTAACCTCTCTGCGCCACAGCTCTTAAACCTGAATCACTGCGACAGGCTTCTTGTAGTGAAGTTATGGTGATAATAAACATCACAGGCATAAAAACATAAAATAATGACATTTATCTGAAATTCTTACTGCCTTTTGTAAATGTTTAGGCACCTACAGCTCTAGAGGTGAGCGGCAGCGACGAGAGATTCCCACAAATTTCATCTAATTGTTGTGACATTTACAGCAAATTGAGAGTGGAGAGTGCAACTATTTTCTACTTAATCTTGGTCGTGTTTCACTGGTTGGAGCTTCACTTGAATACATGCTTTTTATCTCTGGTTTTTATATGTTTTGGGAATAGTGAAGAATCAAAGGGCTGGACCAATTTCATAGGCTGTTAAGTAGGTCAAAATATGACGGGGGGCTTTCATTGGATGGCACCCAATTTAAAGCCGAACACGTTCAAAACACTGGGGCAAAACTTTAGCAGGTCACATCAAATCACATTTACAAACCGCTGCTTTGACATTACAGCTTGAAGCCTCTACAATGAGCACTTAACCGATCTGATCTGAGTAAAAAGAGTAAAAATCACGAGCGACCAGGGAGGAAAAGTAAAAGCGTTGGGGGGAGGGGGGGATGCAGCCAGTTTTTCTCTCACTGACATAGCGGTGCTGAAATCTATCAACATAAACACTGACCTGGTGCAGGGTTTCAATTAAATAACATAATGAAGAAGATGATTAATAAGCATCGTCTCAACCCTGGATCAGTACTCATGGAGGTTTGGTATATGCAAAGACTTAAGCTCTAAAATAAGATGTCCATCACGGAGAAATCGTTACACCCACTCTGACAAAACGAATTTGCCAACATGAAATTAAAACTCACTATCAGTTATTATTGCCGTCCTTAACTGTCTGGAGCCATTTGCTTACAAAAAAAAAATACCATTGAGGAGGACACAGGGAAGAAGATACAATCACCTGCGCTGTTTCTTTTTTTTTTTTATTCATTAAGCGACAAAGACCAGGTGCACTGAGGCTGAATATATAATAGAGCGACTATAGACTCAAAATGTGCTTTTTCTCGTGATACAAGTCAGTTTATTTGTTATATTTTGGTGCAATCCTTCTAAATAAGTAATTGAAATAAATATGAGATAAATCCTGTTATTTTGCTACTTGTTGGACCCTAGAGAGTTAATCAAATGGCATCCCCAAATTTATTAGATAATAGTTTGAGTAGCACAGAAATTATTGTTGTGAACATACTCCCACTCCTGGGAAGAACTGTGTAATCAACAACTTATTATAATGAAAATGGAGACAATGTTTCATTGATGCACTTTGAATTAATTGATGACTATTAATTGCTAGTCTAACATGCAGAGCCTTTAAGGCAACGCACCTCAGGTCAGCTGAACATGCAAAAATAGGAAGATTTTCAGTCTGACACAGAAAGAAAAAAACTTCCTATAAAATTATTAGGAAATTACAGATCTGTAAAATAAAGTAGGGTTGAACAATTAAATGAAATAATATCGAAATTGCTATGTGGCCAAGTGCTATATCCAAATCACAGGAGCTGCGATTTTTTGATAACTGTAAGACGTGTGACAACATAATGCATAATGGTGCTACAGAGATGCCCCTGGCCTACAGATCATATTCTACAGATGTGAGGGAACGTGCTTGTTTTGGTACAGACCCCAGCAAAAACCACATCATTTTCTTTCTAGTGAAAATTAAATGCAAAATGTATCATTCCCATTAACATTGCGGCTAATATCGAAATATCTGTCAAAAATAATCATAGTATGATTTTGCACATTGTTCAATAAAACATTCTCATGTAATGTAAAATCATGTTTAGATAACCTTTATACTAAAAGGAGTGAACTTGTTTCGGCATTGATCCCTTATTAATGGCCATGCACATTTCATAAAACAGGTATGATCCAGGCTCTGGGAGGTTTTTTCACCTACTTTGTGATTCTGGCTGAAAACGGATTCATCCCAAAAACCTTGGTGGGCATTCGCGTCAACTGGGACGACAAAGGAGTCAACGACCTGGAGGACACCTACGGCCAGCAGTGGGTAAGGAGCGGGGCATGAAGACAAACCCACGCACCCTGTGAATACTTCCACACTCATTCAAGAATAAATTGTGTGTGTGTGTGTGTGTGCGTGCGTGTGCGTGTGTGTGTGTGTGTGTTTGTGTGTGTGTGTGTGTGTGTGGGTATCAATTCGGCAGACCTACGAGCAGAGGAAGATCGTTGAATTCACCTGCCACACCGCCTTCTTCGCCAGCATCGTGGTTGTCCAGTGGGCTGATCTTATCATCTGCAAGACCAGGAGGAACTCCTTGTTTCAGCAGGGCATGAAGTAAGTGAGGGAGGGAGAGAGGGAGGGAGGGAGAGAGGTCAGGGTGGAGAAGGATGTGAAATCAAGGCATGAATCAAAGTATTTAGGAAGGCAGAGAAGAAGAGAGCGTTTCTTTAATTTGTCTGAACCTTGATTGCCTCAGCCTTCTGTCTCTTAATTTGTTCTGATTCTCTGTTCAACAGGAACCGGATCCTGATCTTCGGCCTGTTTGTTGAGACCGCTCTGGCTGCCTTCCTCTCCTACTGCCCGGGAATGGACATTGCCTTGCGCATGTACCCCCTGAAGTACGCTCTGCATATTCATATCTCCACTGAACAGAAAAATAACCTCTTAAAGAGCTAACAGGCTGCCATTAGCCTGTCACTCTCGGCTTTAAATGAAGTCTGTGATCTTCTTAAACACCACGTTGTTATCCGTAATATTCAAAAATGACTGCAATGAATTTAATCATTTGGACCCTGCCTGTGAATCACTGCTGCTCTCTCCATCCCTGCCTCTGTTATACTCTATACTTTTTCTCCTTCCTCTCAGGATCCTGTGGTGGTTCTGCGCCTTCCCATACAGTCTTCTCATCTTCATTTATGATGAGGTCCGTAAATTCATTCTGAGGAGGTCCCCTGGAGGTAAGCAGTTATTAAAAAAGAAAGCAAGATTAAAAGGTTTCAACCTTATTTGTCTTGTTAATAAGCTAGAAAAAAAAAAAGATTGCCAGGTTGCCAGGGTTGACATCCATATCAAAGGAACCTCGTGCCATTTTCCACCAAGACTTTTACCCCTCTCAGCCTTCCTACAGTCTTTTAAAAATAAAATCCAAAAAGAGTAGACTGTCCACTCCTTGAAGGACACGCTGATTGACAAAGTCACCACAGCTCTGCTCTGCTGATCTGACCTGAAAGATCCCAGCAAGCATCTGACAGATGGTGACGTGCAGGAGAAGACCAAGTTCAATATCATTTCAAAGTAACACTTTTTTTTTTTTCAACGGTTTTGAGCTGAGATCAAAAAAAGCAAAGTACAGGTATCAATTTTACAAAACAATGTTTGCGGCAATTATGGAAAAAGGATATAAGCTTTCATTTTGGTGTAACATTTCAAAATTGGTGCCAGCTGTCATGTTTTTGGGATAAAGTCCATGATGCAAATTGTGCACTTCACATAATTTCCGGCAGAATCTGAGGCAGAACAAAGCAGGAACTCGCCTACAAGTCATATCAATCCTACATTTAACCATAAGGGAGGCTTTAAGTCTAACCCCTTAGCAATGTGCTGAAATCTACCAAGCATCCAGCAGAACACAAGCCTCTCAAAGCTGAACAATACCTCCACTTCCAAAGCCGCGGCCTCGCCAACACTTGACTGATTATTCTTTGTCTTCCAGGTTTGATTTCTGACAAAATAGCTTGTAAATGCAGTGCTGTCTGGCAGTTCACTCGAGAACTCTGCTTAATAAATGGAGCAGAAAAACACAGCTAATAAACAGGAAAACATCCAGTGGTGAAAATCACACATGCACATCACCGCTGTAATTTAATTTGATCTGATTCTTGGGCCGAGGGCTGCATCCGCACCACGTTTCAACCAAAGTCCTTCGATTGTTTTCTTCTTTTAATATCTTGCTAATAAACAGACAGGGGTGAAAACATAAGCAGCTTCCAACTCTGTTGATGGAAGCATTTAAGAATAAAAACATTTAGTGAGTCTTCTGCTTTTGGCCCGAAGGTAGAAATCTTTAGCTGTTTGCAGCGTGTGAAATGACAAAACATGTAGGCAGGACTCTTTTTGGATTCAGTCAGCGAGTAAACCTGTGTCAAACAGATCCTACCTGTCCAACACCAACAGAAACAGTCGCAAATGACAAGAGAGGAAATTAAAGCAGGCTGATGAAGACACTTGAGCTATGCCCCAAAGATCGTACATATGATATAGACGCACTACAATGGCTCCAAATCTGTTCACTGCCACAGTGTTTCAGCCGATGAGGGGCAAGACTTGAGGAGACAAATACAATTTATCGTGACAGTTAATCATTTCTGTTAATCTGTGTGTCACGGGCTGCTGATCAGAGACTCTGAGTTATAAGGGGATTCATTTGGAAATGTACAGAGACAAAGGCAACGAGATGAATACAAATAGAGCAGTACAAAAGGATATTATGAAAACTCCTCGCCTGTCATTTCGCTCTCTGACACTTTCCCCCTCTCTCTCTCTCCTATTCTGTTTCTCTCTCTCTCGCTCTCTCCTCCAGGTTGGGTGGAGCAGGAGACATATTATTAACATTCAGAAAATGTCAGTTTGAATTGTGTGTCTGTGAGTGTGTATGTGTGTATGTGTGTGTGGGTGTATGTGTGTCTGTGTGAGAGGGTAGAACTGTGTGTATGTGTGTGTGTGTGTGTGTGTGTGTGTGTGTGTGTGTGTCTGTCAGTTGTAATATTGCATGGATCAGTTCCCAAATCTGATTATCATAAAAATACTGCTGAAAATACGCTTTTGATTGTGCTTTGAGTTTTTCTTTTTTGTGTGTTTTGCGTGTGTGTGTGTGTGTTTTCTCAGAAAACATTTCCAGCAGAACAATGATAATGTACACTTTTTGTGCCTTACATAAACTGTTACCAAAGTGATGTATTATGGCCTGTTTGGCTATAAAGGAATACCAAATGTTGCTCATCATGTGAAATGTACCAAATAAAAAGTATTCCAACATATCCGTGACCTCTGATTTAGTTATTAGCCATTAGGGCGGCTGTGGTTCAGGAGGTAGAGCGGCTCGTCCACTAATCAGAAGGTCGTGGTTTGATCCCTGGATCCTACAGTCTGTGTGTCACAGTGTTCTTGCATGGGCAAGATACTGAACCCCAAATTGCCTCTGATGGCTGTTCCAGCAGTGTATGAGTGTGTGTGTACGGTAGAAGTGCTGTATGTATGAATGTGTACGTGAACGGGTGGATGTGGCTTGTAGTGTGAAGCGCTTTGAGTGGTCCATAAGACTAGAAAAGCGCTTTTGAGGTGCAGTCAATTTACCATTTAGTCTCATGTTCAGTATCATTCCTTATTGCTATTATTACTCATTATTGCTTTTGAGTCAGTTGAATGTTGGACCTAAAACTGGCAGAAGATACAGAACAACTTGTCAGTTTTATTGTGAAAGGCACCATATGTAACAATAAATGTGTGTTTTCCAAACCACATATTAATTACCGTGACTGAATTAGAAATTTTCACCTATTTCCAATCACATTACTCCCATTTCACCGACCCTTATTTTGACGTTGCATGTAAATCAATCAGTTCACATGGGCCACACTAAAAGATGCATTAATCAGCTGGGCATATATATCAGTTGATATTAGCTTATAGCATATACATCAGTATCAGCATGGCAGCCAGTAAGTTACAAGAGAGTGGAGAACAAAAATGCCAAAGGTATCACACGTCATTTAGAAACCATATTGCTGTCAGTTTGTTCACCAGAGAGCACTGACATGTTGATTTTTTCAAATGTAAAATGTCCTGCTTAATACATATTGTGAAAAATTTTGGTCAAATATAGATGTTATCAGATTTTTTAAACTCTATTATATCAATATTGGGATCAGCATCAAAAATTCTATGAATGGCCATGTTTTCTCGACCTCCTTATCCATTGTGTTCAGTATGACCTCTTGTCTTCTAATCACTGCACATTTGCCACCTTACTGTCAAAACAGTCAAGGAAAAAACTGACAGGCATCAAATTTCTGGAATCAGCTCTGTGTTACTTGTTCAAAAACCTTTAAATCTAAAGTCAAAGGTAATTTCAGTACTTTCTAAAAATGAATTAGAAATGTGTTTCATCTCTCATACAACCAACCTAAATATTGTCTACTCTGAGTCCAACATTGCTTTACTATAGGAACCCAATACTGGGCTGCTTCTAGGCATCATTAACCTTGCTACCATTTTGTTAACGGTTTGAGTGTGTGTGTGGATGTCTCATGCTATGTGCGTGTGTGACTGTCTTGTCTTTCTGTTGTCTGCACTGTATTTTACCTGAAAATGATCATTGGTGCTGCTGTATGTTTCTCTATGTTTTCCTATCTCAGTTACATTTTAAAACATTCATAAACATTGATTTAATTGTATTATTATTTTTTTTTTTTTTTAAATCTCTCTTATGTAAGCTATATTTATTTATTGAGAATTTTTACAGTTTGAGGGGTGGAGAGTAGACACATTTCAACAACATGCTCATAAATGTGAATGAGAACAAAGCATGCGAATATCATAGCCTGATCAAAAAAGTTATTCTCTGATCAACAAATTAATCGAATAGTCAACTTGGCTAATGCAATAAATAAAAAAATAAAAAAATAAAAATACTGATGTTACATTTTACCAAAGAAGACATTTATTTTTAATTCCTTGCATTATTTATGTAGAGAGAACAAGTTCCTGTGCTGGCTCACCTTTATGTACGTAATACCGTATTTGCTGGTGTAATATGATGACAAAGACCAAAAAGATCATAAATGTGAATGAGAGACAGGGAGAGTGGAAATCACACTAACGTCTTCACCTCGCTCTGACCTGCTCTGACCTACTCTGACCTTCTGAGAACAGATTGTCTTGGCTCTGGTCTGAGATCCAGGCGGAATAACAACATCCGTTACCGTCACTTCCGTTCCACGCCTGTCAAACATGGCGCTGCTTCTAAGGTCAGTACATCTGCGCTACATAACGTTTGGGCTCAAGGGAAGACTTTTGTGTCAAATTTCGGGTCTATCCTATCAGTTGACACATTAACAGCATAATGTTGTTACAGCTGCTGACAACGCACCCGAGTGTAGCTTTTTACTTTGGTTCTTATCGTTATGTGTTGGAAATATGGAGGGACGTATCGCTAGCTGACATTAGCTAGCGGCTAGCCGTTATCGGGTACGTTTGAAAGCTAACAGAGTGGACTTTGGCTCCGATTATTATTAATGACAGACTTAAACGGCTCTGTTTGCTGGCTTTACTATTTATATGGGCGGTGTTCGACACAAACTTAATTCGGCGTTGTTTGCTAGGCATCCTAATAAGGGGGTTTAGCCTGGTTAAGCTTGGAGTTAGCTAATAGTTTGTGTGGCTGCACTGTGGTGCCCTTACGAACAGAATATTGACCATCTGGAAAGTGAAATGATTGTTGAACTTTGTCCGCTTCATCCACTTCAGGTGGATGTTAAAGATAAGTACAGTATCCATTAAGCTTATCAAATAAATGTTTAACACCGCCCCGAGGAGGTTTGTTTATTCCTCCTTTCGCAAGATAGAGATTTAGTTCAACTTTCTCTTCTGTTATCTTCTCCTTGATCAAATTGACTTGGTTTGCCTGTATTGCTCAGACCTGGCGTGAACACTAGTTCTCTCTCTCCCTCCCTCTCTCTCTCTCTTTCTCTCTCTCTATTGTTTACACAGTACTGTGCAAAAGTTTTAAGCTAAAAGTAAAGTGAAGATGCTTTCAAAATAGCATACTAAGTGGAGTAAACAGAAGAATAACTAAATTGAATCAATGTATGTTCATTAATATTCCCCATGATCTGTATATAAGTTTTGGTATTTTAAACATATCGTCACTGAATACTGGGGATGAATGCTACAATTTAGCTGTAATTCACATCTTTTCATGTTATTCATATTTTTGATGATATTTTTATATATATTTTAGTCTGCCGTTAGTCACTTACTCATATTGTTTTTCTTTTGGTACTTGCTTCTGTGCGCTACTCTTAGTGTTGTACTGTACATGTGTAGGATCAATAAAGTACCTACCAAGGCTTGAACTCACCTCGTTCCTCCTGTGAGCAAAATGACTTGAATCAGTCGCCCAGTGAGTGAGTGTATCCCTGCAAAAACAAATAACGTGTGCAGGGATACGCTCACTGACTGAGTGAGTGATTGAAGTCATTGATTCGTTTGTGCAGCGATACACTCATTCTCACAGTCAGTGAGTGTATCCCAGAATTCCTGTCGGGGTCATGTCGTGCTCGGTTACCACTCTCTCGGACTTGGCTGGGGTTCAGGCAGCACTCCTTCTTCTTGTCACCGAGGATAATTTATTGTGGCTGTATATTGGGTTTGTTTTAATGCTGCAGAAAAAACTTGGAATTTGACACCTCACTGATAGTATTGTGTGATGGAAAGAAGTGCCTAAAACTTTCTAACAGTACTGTATATCTGTTTAGTGCAGCATCAGAGCAGTAAGGGTGTTTTAGAAATCAGGTTGTAAGACATATGTCATAGCAATAGCACTCTGTGTTAACAGCATCATTTATATCATTTATGTAATTTCTCATAGTATAAAAAAAATTATGGATTCAGTAATAGATTGAGTACTGAAATATTCTCACCCCTTTTTTTATATTCTTCTGTGATATTTGTGTCACTGATGATGCATCAAAACGATAGGTGCCTGAAATAAGTTTTCTGCTGAACATCATCTTGTCTCACTTATTACTTATCTTTCTTTTTATTGTTTAAATATTTGCCATTCTCATATATTTTGTTTCCTCAAACGGTTTATGGAACAGTCCTATTATTAAAAATTCTCCACAAGCAAACTTGATGTGTACTAGATTCTGTGTATTTGTATTAGCGATTCTTCATTTCAACACTTCTTTTTTGTCTTTTGTCTTTAGGACATTTGCCCGTCAGGGTGTCTGTCTCTCCAGACCACAGTTCAGCGTGCTCTACAGACAGTGAGTTGTGTGTGTGTGCTTCTGAGAGAGAGAGAGAACAAGAGCAAGAACTCTGTTTTCACATACAAATGCTGCTACCACTCATTGTAATAATGCAGATACACAAATGCCAACTGTCTCTGTCTCCACTACAGTGCTGCTCCCATGGGAACCACAGCTAAGGATGAGATGAACAAGTTTTGGGCCAAAAATGCCAGATTAGACCGGCCCATGTCTCCCCATATCACCATCTACAAGTACGCGGTGTACCCCACATACAGTACAGAGTGTAGCCTGTGTTCAGAAAATAAACTCAAGAACAGATCTTCAAGTGAAACCATATGCTCCATTTATGTTTTACAATTTCCGCTTCATATTTTCAAAGACACTATTATTACTTGGTCTATTGCAGCACATTATCCAAGTTGAAGATGATATTACTGTTAAAGCCAATTTTCAGATCACGCAGTAATTTCATTCTTATAGCGCTTATAAAACAGCAGGAGAAGCCACCATCACCAGAAATGTCCATGCCTTTGGATACATGTGGTGCAATAAGAACCTTGTACCTTTTTTACTCAGTATGTCTACATTGCAGTTTCTCAGCAGGTTTCCTTCCTGGCTATTTTTTTTTTCACTTATCATTTCTCTGTCATCCGGGATCATTTTTATGGTTAATCTCTCTGGCATTTACAATCCCAACCATTGGCTATTTATATCCACTGATTTAAATCATACCTTTTTAAGTTACTCTGTGTAAGAGCATTATCTTAATTTCCAACTGTACATGCAGACATTGAAACCTGTTAAAGTGTCAGCTGTGATTTACTTGTATTTGCAAGTTGAAAAAAATACCTCCTTTGCGGTGCTCACGGCTTTGCCTTTGAGTTTGTGTTGCTGCTTTTAAGTTGAAAAATAGAGGTGTCTTTTTTTTCTGTATTACATTGCAGTGATGTGACGTGTCAGTGGCAGCCTAACCTGACACCAAAGTTTTTAAAATTCAGGTTCAAGTTATTGGTAGTTGAGTAGTAGAGTTTTCAGTGAGCTACGTATACAGGTATATGCCATTATAGTAAAAGTGCTGCATTTCCTTTGTGTTTCAGATGGTCCGTCCCCATGATGATGTCCATCACACACAGAGGAACTGGCGTGGGGCTCAGTGGAGGTAACACATCTCAATCAATAAACCTCCGTTTTCCTTCAGTAGTTAGTTTTGTCCTTAAACTACTCACTACTCATGTCATATACATACAAAGTTTGTTGTTTTGTTGTTTCCATGTTCTTTTGTTGTTTTTGTCATTGTGTTTTATTACATTGCAGTGAAGCTGTGCTACTGCTGCTGTCAGCTTTTGATTGACCCTGAAAATCTCCTCAGGGCATTTTAGTCCATCACTATTGAATTCTGCTAAGAGCATTTACTGGCATTATAAAACACAAGTTGTTCAATACAATTGCATGTGAAAGTTAAATATAACGCTGGACTGCTAACAGCTTTTAGTCATTTGCCTGGTCTAAAGTTTGATCCTGCTGACTGACATTGTACATCAGTACCGTTGACCTTGATGTACCATGCTGGGTTCAATTTTGTTCCTGTGTTAATGTGTTCAATGAGGGTCGGTGTCCTCAACTGCCAGTCTAACATCGCATACTGAGACATAAACAGTCCCTGACTGAGTGTCAACTCGCTATGAAAATATCACACATGCTTCATCACAGTGTCTGGGCCTGTAAACTTCTTTTACTTGTATATATTTAAATGCAAATATGCATATAGAATCAAAAACTAAAGTTTAATTTTAAAGGTTGCCCATTCACATGTGCAATGGTCTGCTTTTGTGTATCCATACCTTTTTGTGTTTATATGAATTTTAAAAATTATAAAATGTTTCTACTACCATTAGGGTTTTTTTTTAATCATCCATGCAGCACAGAAACAGAAACTAATACACTGCTGTTAATTGCAGTAGCAGGCAGCCAAAGTGGAGCCTCTTTAATAAAGACCGTTGTTGTGCTTCAGTTTCATTTGCTCCCTGTAAGAAAGACTGATAGTCCAGCAGGGGAGAAGTCTGTTAACGGGCAAGACTCGTATAACTCAGGAGTTTGGTCAGATTATACTAGCATGGTGGTGATGCATGCTCGATGCGTTTATTTCATGTTGAAATGCATGAATATCAAATCTTTCTTTAACACAGTCCATCACACACACACACAAACCTTGTCCAGTTTCCGTTCTTATTGCTTTTGTCTGTGTCCAGCTATCTCTGCTTTTGCGCTGGCAGCACTGGTATTACCGGGAAATTACCCAGACTACCTGGACTTGATCCACTCGCTGTCTGTCGGCCCCTTTCTCATTGGGTTGGCCAAGTTCGGCATCTCCTTTCCCGTATCTTTCCACACCTATAACGGCATCCGCCACTTGGTAAGACTTCATAATTTCATTCATAGACCCAACAAATGTTTGTCTTTTTTCGCTCCATACTAAAGTATAATTGAGAATTGTTTGGTAATTTTTGTGCCATAACCATGTTTGATGTGGACTTAAGCTACTGAAAGAGACAGATCTCTGTGCAATTTGTTTCTCATTTTTGTCATTTTTGCTTATTTTACAGTTTTAATGGAAAACGCATTACATTTGCTGCCATTTATAAACTGACGATGTCTCTCCTGCTAAATTGTCTTCCCTCTTCTCTCTTTTTTTCATTTGTATATTATTATTTAAATTAGTGGTGGGACATTGGAAAGGGCTTCAAAATCCCAGAGGTCTACCGCACCGGCTACACAGTTATTGGTCTGTCCATCATCACCTCCATAGCCGTGGCTTTCCTCTGAGGCGCAGGAGGAGACGAGATGAGCAGAGAGGAGGGAGTTGAAGGGAATGTGGACTGTGGGAGTTTTGTGTATATGTTCTGTTCTGGCCTACTGCAGGCCCCATTTCATCAAAGTATTAAATAAAGAATTATATTATGCTGTCCGCAGAAAATGTGTTGTGATGTTTTATCCCTTGGAATTAATTATACTCTGGAAATCTTTGGGGTCATCGAATGCAGCAAGAGTGCAAAGTGCATGCAAATGTGACCTAGTTTATTTCACACTTGTTCTCTGTGTGAACAACCACCAGTGGCCAAAATTAGATGTGTCCTACATGTTTTGTCCTTATGTAATTTGTTTAATAGTGCTGTGACGTCAAATTCATTAATCACTTTACTTTGCTCTGAGTGCTCAGTCACTGCCAGCCCAACCAGTGTGTCTGCCTGTTGTCTTTGTGCACAGGAGTGTATGTTTGTGTTGCTGGAGTGGCTGTTTACTGTAGACTGTCATTCTTATTTTACCTTCTCCCGGCCGCAGCTGCTCAGATGCATTTTTAACATCAGGAAAAAGAGGGGCTGAAATGCAGAGAGGCAGCCCAGTGGTGGAAGCTGTGTATGTGAACAGGCTCCTCACCGGCAGCCTGCCTCAGGGCTTACCTCCCACTGAGACGCAGGAGCTACACACTGCACATGAACAGCTTTTGTCCTGCAGTGTGAATAAAAGCGAGCCGTGATGTAATGTCAGATCCAACTCCGTTTATGTAGGATACAGTAACAAGAGCATGCAGGGAAAAAAAAAAAAGAAGTAAATGTTCTAGGGAGGAGGCTGAACTGTTTTGTACCAGCTGGTTTAAAATGTTTCTGTTTCAATCACCTGTGCAAGTGCACTGAGAGAACCAACACAAATGTGTAGTCTAGTTAGCTTCAACAAAATTGGCTTATCAATTTGCTTCCGTCGGCTTGAAAGGAAAAATTTGCTGTTGAGGAAACGTATATGTGAGCCACACATATGATCAAACGTATTCCTTATAAAGGACACAGCAAACTGTCTACCATAGCTGACAGTTTTCATAAAACACAATAGTTGATTGAATGCTTTTGACTGTGTTATTCCCCTCAGAGCCACATCAGGCCATTACTGGACAGGCATCTCTATTTTTAACAGTTGCCAGCTCAAAGTAATTGTCATTGTAAAATCAGCACTTGCAAAATTGCTGTCTGAATGTGACTTTTTGTCTGATTGCAGTGAATTTGGCATCTAGTTGATTCCCTGCATTGAGCCTAATCCATGCTACAGGCACATTCCCACCTGAGCTAGAGATCTATAAGCCTGCAATTTCCCATTGTGACTGACAGGAAAATTGCTCAAACTCTGCAAGGTATAAGTCGGGATTTGCTTATAGTCTTTTCACACCAAATCTGTAGAAATATATTCTATTTTTAAAGTAAAACATAAACTGTGGTAATAAAAAAAAAACATGGGCTGTTCGCTGGATCTATTCCCTGCCAGGAATGAACACTTTGCTTCAAAGTTATTGATGCATTTACAATGTAAGATGTTCCATCTTTTGGTTTTGCTTCGATAATATCGCCATTATGATGTTTTGACGAGATAACCTGCGTGAAAGCAGTGGGGGTGGAGAATAGGGGCTCCCGCCATCTCTGAGGCACAAAGAGACTAATGATTACGCGGCGGCAGCACCCCCTACCGGGCGGCAAATTATTATCCACAGGGCTGTGGTCCTGATGCTGAGGGATGGCGAGGATGCTGCGCAGGGCAGGGAGGGGGAGTATAAACCCGCTTTTGATCGAAAAAAATGTGCCTCAGTCTCTGTGGCGCAATGGAATAGCGCGCTGGACTTCTAATCCAGAGGCTCCGGGTTCGAGTCCCGGCAGAGATGTTAATCAAAGGGTTGTGGCTTTTTGGATGAGAGGAAACCGAGTGATGGATAAAAGCATACACGTTGTTTTATGGCTTTTGCTGGTAGGATGTATCTTAAAAGGCTGCTCTGTCTGCAGATACGATGGATGAAGTAGAGATAGATAGATAGATAGATAGATAGATAGATAGATAGATAGATAGATAGATAGATAGATAGATAGATAGATAGATAGATAGATAGATAGATAGATAGATAGATAGATAGATAGATGTGTTTTTTTTTTAGTAGAGGCCCAATAACACAGTGCATCTGGACTGAATTGTCATAGAAATTTTCAAATGGAAGAGCCTTTTCAGCGCGCAAAGGTCAGCGCTTTAATATGCAGATTTCAAACGGGCAAAAAGCCTGAAACCACAGCTCGGGTGTAGCAGCACAGCACGGGCTTCGTTACCAGCCAATTACTGTCCAGGCTGCGAGCTCAGGCTCTGGTCTTACACGGCCATCACGTAGGCACCGCAGGACAACACAGCACCGCGCAGCCTCGTCCTGTGAAAGTCAGTGGACACGCGAGCACGCTCCCTCGCACGCTCGCGCATGCACGGTCTCAGCACCAGGGGCTGTCCACTCATTTAAACCAGTGCAAAAAAAAAAAAAAGAAAGAAAGAAAGTATTTTCTAATGCAGCGCCAGTAACAAAAACATTTAAAGCCTTTTTCCGTCCTCATAACAAGTGTTTAATGATGCCAGATGCTGCGTGACTATTCTCCCGTTTGGTTTAGGGACAGAGGGAGAGATAAAGACTCCGGTTTACTTTGAACACAAATGACTCATAGTGCCAGAAAATGGTGTCGTCTCAAGATTTTTGTATGCAGATTCTGTATTGAATTATAGACCCTAACTACAGTGTGGCGGTGCGAGTGGAGAATAAGGATTTGCGGTAGTCATTGTGCATTTTTAATTTAGTGAAATCAGAGTGGGGACCTTTCTGGAATCCTTTCAAGGACCCCTGAAGGTGGACTTTAGTTTTCTGCTTTAGAAAAACCTACATTACCCCAATCACGAGGGCCCAGAGCAGCACTATTTATTTATTTCTTTATTTCAATGTGGAAAGCAGCTGCTCGCTTGAAGATCTCTCAAACGCCCCGACTCCTCCAAACCTCCCCCTCCCTCCTGACTCCCCATGGCTTTTATTATTTTGTGTTTTCTTCAAACCCACCTCCCCGGTTTCGGTTTGTCGCCACCACCACTGATTGGACCTTCGTGCGGCTGCCGCCATCCATGTTTAACCCCATCATGCCTCCCCACACACAGACCTAATCCGCCAGTAAAACTAATCCTTAATCCTCTCTGGCAAGTTGAACCCCTCCATCCTTCCTCCCTCCCTCCCTTGGATCCTGATTCCTAAACGGGCCTGATGCATGGGACGTCACAACTATACAGACGACTCTTTGATAAAGTTTATAGCCTGAGTATTTGCAAACTGGCCATTCCTAGGAGTATAAACATTATGATGTATAGATCTGGAGGGTTGTTATACAAATTTATAGGCGATAAAAAATAAAGAAAGTTACAATGAAGTCGGTGTTAAACGCACGGGTGAGCAGTAGAGACAAAAAAAAAAAGTCCCACAACTCCAAGGACTCAGTGAAACCATTACCATATTGCAAATGACTAGGCCTACGGGAAATAGCACTGGGCCAAACTGTAAGATAGGAGTAATGGCTTCATAATATCGATGATAAGACACATTATAAGCCATTGAGAACCGTGACAGTCAACTTCTGGTGACCCCCGCTTCTTCATCTGTGGATATGTAGGACTAATCCTGTGATAACATTCCAGCAGGACACTAGACCTACTCAATATCAAACCTTAAGATAAGGTATCACGGGGCGTCCTACAGTCACACCATACAGCCCCGATAAGGTCAGGGTTACACTCGCCGTGGAGCGTTTTAGGAACATTAGGCTGATTTTTCGGTATGGTGAGATGATCGCACTCCTCTATCTCCTCCATCTCCTCCGTGTTGCTCTCAGCCAGTAGGCCCCTGCTCTGGCCCTGTTATCCCAGTGGTACGGGCCAAATCGTATTAAAATCCCCTCCCTCCCTGCCTTGTCCCCTCCCCTCCCTCTCGTCTTTCAGACAGACTGTTTTTGCTGCAGTGAACGGTAGCCGTGGAGAGGCAGAGAGAGAGAGAGAGAGAGAGAGAGAGCGAGCGAGAGAGAGAAAGAGCGATACAAACAGAGTGAGAGAGAGAGAAAGAGAGAGAGAGAGGGAGAGAGAGCGGAGGAAAAAGCAAGAAAAACAAGGAGTCAGGCGAAGGAACAAGGAGATAAAAAAGTCGATAAAAGCAGATTGAGAGGAGGCTCCGGACAAGCGACTGCTGCGCATCAAAGGAGGGACCTTACTGGGGACCTTATTGGAGACCAGCGCCAACAAAACCCGACTCCGGAGGCGGAATATAACGGTGTGTGTGTGTGTTTGTGTGTTTGTGTGTGTGTATGTGTGTGAGTGTGTGTGTGTGGTTATTTTCCGTGCATTGCCTCTCAGTTTGTGTTATTGTCCAGGGTTTGGCTGTAGCCTGTAGGGCGGACAGGAGACACCTGTCAGTGCTGACGCTTTTCCGTCTCCAGGAATGTGTCTGTGTGCGCACTCTGGGTAGGTGGCTGGGTGTGTGTGTGTGAGTGTGTGTGTGTGCGTGTGTGTGTGTGTAATCCGTTATGCCAGCCCAGGGAGAGAGCTGTATAATCCCTGCGTGTTTTATAATTTACTCTGAATATGCGTTTTGTAGTCGGGCTGCCTGTGCTGCTTTACCCGACTCTCTCACTCCCCCCTTCCTCTTCTCTCTCAGCTCTGTTGGCTTTATCGCTCTGCAAAAAAAAAAAAAAAAGCAAAAAAAAAAGCATTACAACTGCGCGCTGTGTGCAGCAGCCACCTCTCTCCAGCATTCACAAGAGTCTCTAAATCTCATCCCATCAGTGTCAGATATTTCTGCAAGTGCTGGAGACGGCGTTGGAAAACACGCTCCGAACTGAGAAACATCGCTCTGGTGCTCCCGCGCCCCGTCGCAGTGATGCAGACAGCCACCACGAGCTGTTATTATTGTTATTATTATCATTGTTACCAACTGTAGTTATCCTGCTGTCCACGTTATGGAGCAGATCGCAAAGAACTTGTGCTAAATCTCGCCCAGAGTGTCCGGGTTATTTCCCATGGATGCACTTCTTCTAATTTTGTTTTCATTTCTCGCCATCACTCAACAGGAAGGGCTGGAGCAACAATAAACACAGCCCCCCCTCCACACACACACACACACACACACACACACACACACACACACACACACGCACACACTCCACCCCTCCCAGTGCCCACATCCCTTCCCCATCTCATGTCCCCCACCCCTCTCCTTCATCCCACCCTATGTCCCCGCCCTAACCGCCCGCCGTCCCGCAAGCAACACGGCTCCCTCTCAGGGTGACAATAAGGGAGCGTTCCGCAGATGGACCGAGGGCTCACCTCGGCGCAGGATACTGCTATTTTAAGGAATGTGCGTTAGAGAGAGAGAGAGAGAGGAGAAAGGAGTGTGTGTGTGTGTGTGTGTGAGAGAGAGAGAGAGAGAGATACAGAGAGAGAGAGAGAGAGAGAGAGAGATAAAGAGAGAGAGAGAGAGAGAGAGCCTGAGCGGCTATTATGCACGTCCGTCCGTCTCCAGTCTTGTGCAAAGCGCGCCGTGTATTCTCAGCGGGCGACAGGTGCATCTCCCCGCCGCTGTGTGTTGTTTCCTTTCTTCTTCTCAGTTTTTTCATGAGCAGCTGGGGGAATGTTCCTTTGCGTTATTTCTAATTAGCGTGAGTTTAGTTGGCTCGGTTATGGGCTGTCCAAAAATACTCGTCTTCCTTCACTCCACAGCTTGTTAGAGTAGATGAATAAACTCACAGTTAAATGAACCCCCCCCACCCCCCACTCCCATTACCATCAATACGCCACCACCATCACTATCATCTTCTTTGCTGTTTGGCCCTATCGCTATCCCTCCTCCTCCCCTTACCCCCGCCTCCCTCAATTTCTCAGTATGGCATGACACAAGCAGATCGATGAATACCCATGGAGCAACGCGTGAGTAACGGGTGGGCCAAGCGTTTATTCAGCAGCAGCCAACCAATGGCAGGGGACACAATTAGTGGCCAGTCGGCATGCCCTGCTTGTTTTCTTTATCTCTCTGCTGCTCTCTCTGCAGGTGACTCTCCAGAGCTCCTCTGCCCTCCTGAGGATTCAGAGAGACAGGCGGATCTGCGCGCCCGACCATGGCCTTCCCATCAGCCCCCTCCGCATTATGGAGTGTCAGCGTATTGACAGTACTATTCACAGCTGCGGTTCACAGCAACATTGTCTATGGTAAGCACCTCTCTCACTCTTTATCTACTCGCCTCCTATTCTCTCTATCTCGCTGTCTCTCCGTGGGCCCCTGACCTCCCCGACCCTCTCTTTCTGTCTCTGGTGGCGCCCCTTATCTGTTGACTTGGGGTCTTTTTGTTGTTTCCTGTATTATGACAAGGGAATCACAGAGCCGTTAATAAGCACATGGGACACTCCCACCTACCCCGGACCCCAGTGGAATTTCTGCCGTTGTTTTTTGAGGAATGTGTGTGACTCGCACATGGCCACGAGGCCACACAAACACGTGCTTACTACAGGTCCTTGCTGCTGTAGCTCATTTGGCCTGTGGCCTCCTTTTCTCTGTCTCTTTTTCTCTCCATGACATCTTCAGTCACTTGAATGCACTCACACAAGAAGTACAAAAGCTGGGGCACACACACACACACACACGCACACACCGGCACTCCACCTTTCATGTTCACCTGCTCCACTTCTCTCTCTGCCTGTCTCACATGTGTGCAGACAAGATCTGTGTCAGAGGTTCATGCAACCTGGACACAAGCAGTGATTATCTTGTACTTTCTTAAATAGCAGCAGGGGAGTGTGCACACTTACAGCACACACATACAGTACAGACACACGACACTCGTCGTGGCTGAACCTGTGATGAGTTGGGTGCAGCTGAAAGCGGATGGAAGAGGGGATTTGATGACAGAAGCACTTTGTAATGATATCATCCCTGCTGTGAGCAGCGAGTGAACAGGAATACACTGTCCAACGTGCTCTCCCAATTACATAACACTCAAGTGACTGCCTGCCGGTAATACAACCTTTAGAGGGCAAATTGTGCCGGTGGCAAAATGGAGCATCATGATTGGCCCTTAATCCATAAAAAATTGATTGACACAGGTAGAATGCTGTTGGCATTTTCTCATTACAGTAGTGATTTAATTGCACAGAGTGTTTGGCAAAGAACCATAAGATGATATAGCAGGCAAGAAGGCTTCTAATAGACTTTCCCTGATTTGCATTTGCAATATATATTCTCATAGATCCCTCGCTTGTGCACACCCACACAATTTCACAAATCTGAATACATCCATAAGTGCAAGGGGAATGTTCGCGCATGTGTCCATGCGCAGCATCCACGTGTATGCGCACAGATATGCAAGCGCACGCACCACACTTACTGTACTTCCACTTCGTTTATCCACATCAGCTGTTTCTACTTTCTGTTGAATTATGCATACGTGTGTTTCTGCATGTTTGTGTATGAAGTGTGGGGAAGTGGAGAATTGTCAGTGTGAGTGCACAGTGGTCAGAGCAGTAAAGAGTGAGAAACAATCTGCCTGTGCCAAGACACTGGGATGAGGTCACTGCTAAACAAATGCAAATAGAGGCCTGTCAGGCCCCTGAAAGCTGTTGAAGATGAGAAATGCACAATCTCCAGATTGAGGTGCTGATGATGAAATATCAATCGCTCATCAGAGTGCTGACCCCGACTGTGTAGCTCGTCATTGAAACGCAGACAGCGGTTTGTTATTTGGGTCCGAAAGCGATTTTGGCTCACGTTCAGACACGCGTCACATTTGATTAAGGTGTGCCTAGCGGGAGGCCTGACCATGCATGACCAATTCTTGCTTTGGTTTCACCTAAGCGCTGTTTTACATTATCATGTCAGTCAAGGAGAGTAATTAAGCCTGGGACGTCTGACAGTGTTCAGGAGATGAGAAAACACGTCAAAGAGTGCAATTGAGAGGAGAGCCGAAGCGGGGACGGAGTGCTGACTTAAGAGACTGTCAGTGTGAAAGTTGTAAACCATTACTTTGTGCTCAAGGTCTTTTTGTCATTCATTTTTGCTATCAAAGCATCATCAAACGCTAACACTAACTACACTGAAATAAAACTAAGAGCGATTCTGCATTAAAATTAAGAGCTTTTGTCAAAAAATTCTTGGCCTATTTGTGCTACAGAGGAAAACATTTGTCAGGCTCAAAATACATGATTTCATCAAGAAAAGTACAGGAATGTATCTTGTTGGCAGTGGTGCAAGAAATACTGACAATTTATAGACTTTCTCACAGGAAAACAAGGAACTGAGCTCTCATGGGACCTCACACACAGCACCAAGAACGGTGCCAAAGATTCAGCAGCCAGGAAACTATATGTATGAATCTTCAGTTCACACATCCTACAGTTTCCAGACATTTGAGCAATGTGGCAAACAGTGGAGTTGCAGCTTCAGAGTGTAGTGTAGTGTGTAGGCTGCAGAGCACTGGTCCATCACTCACATCTGTCCCGATCTGTCCTGATTGGTGTTGTTGTGACACAGCAGGCAGAGCTGTTAAGTAGAAGATGGAGTGGGGGCGGGGTGGGCAGTCAGATAATGCTGTCATAATGGAGATCTCCACGCAAAGAGCCCCCTGGAACAGAAGGGTCTACTTAGCATAAATAATTCAATGTTATGTATCAGAGAGGAAAAACGATTAGCTCAGCAAATCAATGCGAGAGCAGATGAGCCATCAGAGAGCAGGGCTGCCCATCACTGCTACACTCAGGACCCACAGCAAATTGAAAACATTCATACTGTTTGCCTCTTTGAGACAAAAATCTTCCACCAAGAGTCATGAGGTTGATTATTACAGCAACCAACAGGCTGCATGTCATGACCGTTTAGATTCCTGACCAACCCTACGGCTCCCAGCTCTCCCACCTCCGCTGCCTCATCTTCATTTGACTTATGTTAAAGTCAGGGAAAGGACATCACTAACTCTTGTTTTTTTTTCTGGATTTGCCAGTGACCAGGCTTCCTTAGAGCGAGTGAACGAATCAGGGAGACACTAATTGCACACCAATTGACATATCCATTTCCACAGCTGGATGTGCAGCCATGCAGCGCGGATGGAAAGTGCCTCTCGGAAGGGCACGGATTAGGCATGCTATTGGCCGGCTGTACCCTGGTTCTGTACAGCTGACCCAGTTACCTCGGGGCTGTTGTGGAGTGTGTAGGGTCCGTCTGCCAGGCCGCTCTGTAGACAGCGAGTAGAGCAGCGTGCAGTGGCCTCCCATCAGCCACCTGGCCCTCAACTCCACAGCAGCCTGATCCCACACCCCAGGAGAATGTTTGCATTCGTGACTAGAAACATGCCTAATAGTTTATTTACCTCAATGAGTTCTGCTGATCGGGACAAGCGAATGAAGCCCGATGCTTCCAGCTGAGGCCAATAATGAGTAAGGATTAAAGGATGGGAGCAGTGTAGACCAATCGTAGTGCGGTAAGATTTACAGGCGGGAGGGCTCCGCATGTGTGTGTGGCTCTGCCAGCGGTTCACTTTATCCTGCCACAAAATGGGTTCCTTCCCCCCCTAGACCAGCTCTTTCTCGCTGGCTCGATGCCCACTTCCTGTGTGTGCTGCTGTTGTTTGCTGTTGACTTCCTGTGTGCCAAGATGGGGGAGCGTTTGGCTAATACACAGTACGGCTAGCACACAATAGCAGTAGGCGGTTTGGATGGGAGGCCTCTGCCTGTTAACAAGGCTGACTGATAAGCAGTGACTCATTAACAAGCCGAGGTACACAGAGCCTGGGGGAATTACCGCCTAGCCACTGTGACATTAATAAGAGGCCTAAGCTATTTTTCCATTTGGCTCTGCTGGCAGAGGGCTAAACCAGTGGTTTCCAATCTCGACCCTGGCTATTTACTGGCTCCAGTGCTTTTCCATTTGTTTCAGCCACTGGTTACCTGGTCTGATTGGAATGCACTGGATCAGTATTGTCAGTGTGGGCTGCAGTTAATGACATCTGCTGCTTCAATGGAGAACCAGACTCCCCTCATTAGTTTTCTGCAGGTTCATTCAGAAACATCTGGGGAGGAGCCCAATTAATTCTTCTCATGCTGATCATGCCAATTAATTAGCAATATGTTTGTTTTTAGAAAGAAGAAAGACAGTGACATATACCAACGTATAGCCTAGTTTTCAATTATTGAGACTGATGATGATTCTGACATTATATGGATTCAGCTCGGTACCTGACATACAGTCAGCACTATGAAGAAGAGTTCCAAGTAACTGTCTCCTATTACAATTTTAAATCCAGAGCCATATTACTCTCATTGTCTTGTGTTTATTCTTCTCTGATCCTTTAAGTGTTTTGTCGTCCAGATCAGTTTTGTGATTATAAATTGGATCCTGATTGGCTGGCATTAGTTTGAAACAGATTTACATCTGGCAGAAAACCAATTATTTCTGCTGTTCATCATGCCGATTAATTAAGGCGCTGCGGCTGATTGATTAAACTCCCAACAAAGCTCAAACCACGAGCACTGGACCCCTGGGGATGATTTGCATCACACATTATGCACATTGCTGTGTCTTCATGTTATCTTCATATATCTCCTCAGACATGCTGAAACATTACACATGAGTAAGCGACAGGAAGAGAAACTCACAGCTCAACAAGGCGTAAGTGTTGATAAGTAATTTGTGGCTAAATTAAGCAGAATTAAAATGCAGTGGCACGCCAGTATCATTGGATCTTAAAGGTATCAGGAGCACCCAAACAAGACTCCATTAGACCTCATCAATCTGAGGCAGATCTCATCCACCCAGGCCCACTCAGGCAGTGTGAGATTACATCAGAGCAGATCAATCTTGCTCGCTACCATCATAATAACAGCAAATGCCATTTAGAGACTGAAAGAGAGAAGGGCTCTTGAGATTTTGCAAAGCCTTATCACACTCAGCTTCCTCTCAGGTGCTCTTAAAAGACACATCACTCCGCAGCAGCTCAGGGTCAAGAAAATTAGGGGTCCCACATTTTCTGAGCTGTCAGCCTTAGACCATCACTTCACAAAGACACAGCAGATTAAACAAACCTAACAACAACAACAACAGCAACGGCGCCAGCCTTGGAATAAATTAATTCACCTCATTTCCAGCAAGATCCCTTATTATTGTGCTCTGCACTGAACTGGCTTTTCCTTTGATCAGGTCCCTCACTCTCACCGCCCCCCAACCCTATCCCCCCTTTTTCTCCCGTTATCTGCCAGACATCTCTGGTGGGTGTTTTTAATTGATTGCAGTGGGGGTGGAAATCACCCATCCTGTCACTGAAGCATGGCGGGTCGGACCAAGGTTCTTCCTGGAAAGGTGTATCTGTTCGTTGAAGCTCATCACCGAGCTGCGTGCAACTCCCAACTATGACGGGCCGGCGGAAGACGCGGGCATGTGTGGCTGTAAAGCGCAGCGTTTGTATTGATTGAGTCTGAGTCTGAGTGCTGAGGGTTCCCCCCGAGCGCAGGAGCTCCACCAAAGGAAAGAGCAGAGGTTGCTCTTGTTTATTTCCTCTTTTTTTTGATGATGCCATCACTTCAGCTGGTGGTACTGAGTGTGTCTGTGGGGGGATGTTATCGCTGATATCACAACCGTAAAGCCGTTTTAATTCACCTGTGTGCCGCCTTGGGAATCCTCCCTAGTCTGGTTTCTGCTGTGGATATCACTGTCCATTCACTGGATGTTGAGTCTTATCGAGCATAGCCCTGTCACACTGAGAACCGGTGTTGGAGAAGAATTGTGAAGGAGGTCTCCATATTGGAATTTAATGTAGCATGAACTCTCACGGACATCAATCCCAAAATAAAGCATTAATCTTTGCAAATACATATTATTGCATTCTCTAAAATACTTCTGAACATTGCTGCAAGCACAGCAGACACACATGGCCAGTTAACCCCCCCCCCCCCCCCCCCCCCCGATGACAAAACTATAAATGGCTGTTTGATGAAAATTATTTGTGATAAACATTTTACTTCCTCACTGAATTGACAGCCGTCTGAGGTGGAGTCTGGCATTTCTGCTGTACCAGCTGATACAATGTCAAAGTGAATCAGCAGCCAGACTGACAGTGTCCTTGAGGTTGCGTAGCGTCTCGGCACATGCAGCAAACTTTTTGATAGATTTATCATTGACTGACTGATTACAGTCAGTCGGAGCGATTGAACTGAGTGCTATTTGCAGCTTAAAATATGATGCAAAGTCACTCGAAAAGCATTATTTGTATTATGTGGAATCAGCTTTGAACATTGTTTCCTGTGCATAATGTACTTTTTATTGTTTCGATTGCAAGTTTATCGTGTACTGAGGTGTGGTTTCAGCATTGAAAATGTTGGATGGTGTCATTATTAAAGTCTTCGTATTTTAACGCAGCTACTGCTCGGTGGAGTTCATTTATGGTTCCACTGCACTGCTGCACTCCTTATGCCTCACAATCACATTGCACCCTACGCTTCTTGAATGCTCATAGCTCTCAAATGCAGCCTGTATTATTTAAATGCCCTTTGCATTAATACAGTACCTGGCATTTAGTGTACGTGCTTTCATCACAATTTATGGCTGCATTGTAATTGGATCGAATTTTTCATGCGCCCTATGCAAAGCAGGGGGAGCAAGTTGGGAGGTTGCACTGTCAACAAGAACAACCATGACGGGTGTAGGATCATTAGACTTGATACTACAGAGCCCGGATTTACTTTTCACTGAAGTGGAAAAGGTCGTCTTTTATGAGTCTTTCCTGGAAGGCAACAAAAAATGATGACGCGTGGCTTTTTGCCGCAGTTTGCAGCTACTGTAAATGCTGCGGAAGAAAGAAAGCAGGGAGAAGTGATGGGAGTGGAGTGTGGTACTGTAGGTGTCTTTGGAGAAGCTGAGTGGATGGCAAACTTTGGAGTGAGTTTAGACTTTTCTGCACTGTTTGCAAGTTGGGAATACACACTGTGTGGACTGCATTTACTCTTGGCTGAGGTTCGCTCACCTTCGCAGGTGGTCTAAAGGACCTGATAACTCGCAAACTGTAATGTGCTCACTGTATCGCCACGAGTGTTTTTTTTTAAAGATGTCTACACAGACGTCGCACACACATCTTGTATCGCATTGATACAAGATGTGTGTTCAGGCTGCTGAATGTTTTAACAGAATAGTCTGTTATCTGTCAGGTACTCTACCTACCAGTGCTTATGTGTGTTTGGTTGATTATGTTTCTCTATCAATGCCACAACCTAGATAGGCACTCGCCTAATACAATGAATATCTTTATTGTTAGAATACTTTTATTTTACCTGGTGAATACAGTGATTGTGAACTAGAGTAGGTATTATTCCCCTCTCATGAGATCTGCTGCTCCCACCACTTTTTTTAAGTGGAGGAATTCAAGTGATCAGCGTTTAAAGATTCCAAAACAGCAGTCTATTGATGAAGTGCTGATGAAATAATCTTGTTTGCTTTATTCTGTTATCCTTGAGTTTTTATAAGACTGACATGTGCATATTTCCCGGTGACAGCTGGTGCAGGGAATATCTTGCCTTCCTTTAAGCGTTAAATAAGGTCAGCCATTCAATCAGAATGTCAGTCACTGTGATGCAGGAGGAAGCCTCACACTCACACACTGCCCAGTGGCCAGGTCAGCCTTGGTTTTTATTTTGCATCTGGCCCTTGACACTGATCAGGGTGTGATGAACACATGATGAGTGGATGTGGCTTCCGACAACGAGGCCATCGCCGCGCGGTGTAACTCATCGCTACTGCGCCGGTTGAAGACAAAGGCACCAAATAGGCATCTCTAATCTCCCTGCTGAATGAATCCGAAACAAAGAGAGGAGGAACGCAGACATAGAGGCTTGGACACACATAGGATAAGCTGATTACCCAGGAAAAGAGGGAGGGCGAGGGAGACAGAGGGAGAAAGACAGAGGCATGCACGTGAACAAGAGAAATCCATACAGTAAGGGAGCACGAGGGGCAGGGGAAATGGAGGAGGAGGGGTTTGGGAAGAATAAAGCAAGCGCACTCTAATGATGGGGAGCCCAGAGCGGAGAGAAAATGAAAAGAAACAGTGCAGGGAGCGAGGGATGAAGAAAAAAACACACAAGAAAAAAAAAGAAAAGGTGAACGTTTAAAAGGACGAGCCATGGCGCGCTACACAGAGCATGCAATAGGAAAATGAAGGGAATGCATATTTGCCTGTGATATCCTCCTTAGAAATGCGACACAATCAAAAACAGGACATTATGCAAATACGAGGCGGCGACGGCAGTATAATCGCTACCTGAGTCATTTCACCTGCTCTGTTCAGTAGTCGCTATATATACAAACAGAATTACACCCAATCCAGGTGTACGGGCTAAATATACAGCTAATTAAAATTAATGAGATTTACTTAGAAAAGAATATGCTCCTTCCCTAAGCTGCTTATCCTTGCATGAGAATCTACTACACGCTGACACACACACACACACACACACACACACACACACACACACACACCTAGTTTTGATTCACCCTCCTTCACTTCGTTTTCTCACAGGCTGCTAGTCAGACTATTAAGAATCCTCGGCGCGCTTGCACACACACACACACACACACACACACACACACACACACACACACACACACACACAAACACACAAACACTCAGTCTATCTGTCTGTCTTTCTGCTGACTTCCTTCTCACGCTGACTTAAACATGCTCCTTGTTCAATGCACACGCAAGTTCTTGACTGGAGGTTGGCACACACACACACACACACACACACACACACACACACACACACACATGCGTGCACACACAGACACATTCGCACACTCATGTAGACACACATTCTCAGAGATGCACAATTGCGTGAACAGATGCTAACACTCTGAGAAAGTCAAGAAACGATTTGAGTAGAACACACATTCAGTGGGGTCCAAAAGTCTCTCCCATTCAAAAGAATGGGAGAGTGGTCATTATAGACATGGCAAATACATTTTTATGCATGGAGACATGCAGAAGAGCACACTTAAACTTACACATACACACACACACACACACACACACACACACACACACACATATTCAAATAGAGCTTTGAAAGCCCTCCAGTCTTTACTTAAACAAAATACCCCTGTGAGCCAAGCTGTTGACTGCCAGGTGAAAAATTGTTTGTGTGTGTGTGTGTGTATGTGAGTCTGCCGAGCTGTCTGTGTGTATGCATAAGTGTGTGTGTTTAGCAGGCCAGCCACTTCATACATACAGTATATACTCCCCACACAGCGTACATCCTCTGTATACACAGCGTAGGCATTTGATATGTAACATTTTTGCATACTGCTTACGGAGATATAATTTTTTTTTCCATAAGATGGTGTCCAACCAGCGACGCTCCACTTTCTAGCGAGCAAAGTGCTGAGTAATTAAAAGGCTTTTCGAGGAGTGGAGCAGTGTGTGTGTGTGTGTGTGAGGCTATGTGTGTGTGAGGCTGTGTGTGTGTGTGTGTGTAGGTGCTTGGTAAAATGACAAAGTGTGAATTAATCACGCACTTTATTAACAGACTTAGGTTTGGGTGGAACACTTGTGTCTCCACTGCAGAGGTAGCTGAACCACACACATGCACACTCTCCGCTCTGTCTCTATCTCCCTTTCTCTCCGTCTGCGGCTTCATTTCTCAGCCTGGTGAGTACTTGAATGTCATTATGACTTTTGCTATCAAAAGCAAACAGCGGGGCTGGCTTGAGGAGTGCATGCCAGACCTCATGCTTTCCCTGCTGAGTACCGCAGCATGTCGAGTGCTATTTTGATTATTCTGCCTTTTTTTTTTTTTCTTTTCCATGCTTCTTTTCAACAAATGGACGGTGTGTTTTTTTAAGTGACAGGTTTATTGACAAAGCTCCCACTGTGAGGCCCTGCTGGCCCACGTGGTCTAGTTTATGAATGGAACCCCCCCCCCCCTTTAAATTTACAGTGGCCTGCGTGTCAAGGAGGATGATTTCATATCTACCGGCAAATTTCGATCCCATTTGCGTAATGCATCGACAGACGGCACAAGTGAACGATATAATTGAGTTAATGAGCTACACGCCCTTATCTGCTGTTCATTCATACGGGCAGCCCAAGGCGTGACGACTATCAGCCTCCTTACACAGGCTACTGTATGTTTGATGAGTCCCTTGAAGGGAGAATTTGATACTGCAGTCGAACTTCCTCAAGGCAAACTGTTTTGATGTGTTAAGCAAAGAAGAAGGAGTTTATCCTCTGCTTTCCTGTTTTTTTTCTTCTTGTTCTCTTATTCTATGATGAATATTTAAATATTATTGTGATTTATTTATCGCGGCTCAGTGTTCAGCTTCAGCGAGCTATTTTCAGGTTGATATCTTCGCAGGCAGGAGGGAGGGGAGGTATATAGACTTGTACATGGGGAGGTGTCACGCTTGACTTTGTGACAGCGCTCGGCGGCATGCCTGGGAGAGCATCTTTTTGTTGTTGTTTGAAGGGTTCGGTGACATTTTCTGGTTCTTCCCCTCAGGGGCTGAAAGAGTCAGAGCTGGCCTGGTTTCATCAACCTTCTGGTACAATTTACAGAGGTTCCTTTTGAAGGTTGAAGTGAAAAAGGAAGGGTCATTTACGTCACGGGGTCAGTAGCCGGTGGCAAGATGGCTGCATGTTGACATTTCTTCGTACTGTTGTTTGTTACACCTCGATGGAGCAAACATGAAAACCATGGCAACCTGGCATGACCTGCCATCCCATAGTGAAGAGTGTTAAAGGGGATCCTATTTTAAGGATTAAACAGAAAAAAGTTGTGTACATCAGCAGATAGAAGATCAAACTGGTGAAACGTATCATTTTGTAAACCAAAATTACTTAATGTCCTTTTAAATGTGTCATCATTTGGTTTAATTTGGTCTAAATTGTCATTACATGAATGGAGTTCAGCTATTATTTTAATAAGATATCTGGTTGTGGAATATTTTTTTTTAAGTAAACTTTGCAATCAAGGACATTTGCCATTGATGCGCGATAAGAGTTTACTCTAATTGGCAACAGGCAGGTCAAAGTTTCAAGGTAGTTTCAAGTCAAGTGTCAAGTTCTCGAGGTCAAATCCAAGTCAAGTGACAAGTCATCATTAGCTAATTGAAGATAAAGACACAAGCCTTTCAAGACTGAACAATATTTTACTATATTAGCTTTGTGTTGATAGCATTTAATAATTAGCTGACACCAAGTCTTTCAGTGCATAGGCTTAATAAGTAGATTTCAAGTTGTCAGGCTTTGCACGACACTGGCTTATTAATTCCAGATCTGAAACGATTAATCAATTTAGTTTTTAACTTAACCTGGCAGTCTCATTGATATTAAAATAATAAAGCTTTAAAATCTCAAGGGGAAATGTTAGACTGTAGTTTGAGAGCAGTTTGCAGCTCATTCCACTGAAATGGTAAATAGTACCTGAGACCAGTTCTGCCAACGTTAGTGCGAACATGAGAGACAGCAAAGGTTAAGTAGTTACTGTGGATACTGGATTTAAATGAGAGAAGAGATGTGAAGGTAGAGGCTATATGGTATGGCTATTTCTTCTTGACTGTATGGAGGCCCAACCGACCATGTGATGCAGAGAACAGTATTATTCGTTTGTGATAAAGCCGAGTGCTCTGTGATACACAGGGCTGAACCTCTGTAGTGTTGCTGGGAATATCTCCATAGTCAAGAATAGACATGAAGGCTGACTGCAAAATAGTTTTACAGCTGGAGGAAGACGGACGTCCTTTTATTCTACACAAGACGCCTAGTTTGATTTTTCATTTCTGAACATTAACCTCGTCTTTTGTCAAGCCAAAATCTTAAGTACTTGTATGAATCTTTTGATAATGAAGTAACTGTTTTTTCAAAGAAAGCCAGTTGATGCTTTTTGTTCAATCTTGTGGTTGTGAGGATTTGGTGCTTGTCTTAATCTTATGTGGCAGCAAATCAAATATCTTCAGGTTTTTCAGTGTTGGTTGAGCAAAACAAGCAATTTAATGTTACTGACAGTGAGCAAGTGATAAGCAGAGAGAATAATGATCGGATTAATCGCTGATGGAAATACCCATTGTAGCCCTCAATAGTTCTTTACTGTTGTGGCATTTGACAGAGCTTGAGACTTGATAAAGGTTTTGCTAACATGCACACCTCAAGTCAAGTGAAACATTTAGGAAGTCAAGTTTCAAGGAAGACGGGTTTTACAGTAGTCAAGAACCAGTCAAGTTTCACATTTCAAGTCAGCAGCTCTGGGTGAGAAGGCACAGCAACTGAAGTGTCTCACGTTTGAGCCCCACTGCAACCGTGCATTCTGTTAAAGTGTCCTTGGCTAAGACACACAACTCCCGCACTATCTGCTCAGTCATTGTGTTTGGCTTCGGCTTAGAGCATCAGCTAAATGGCCGACGTGCTAAGATTTGCAGTAATTCCATCTTCAGAAATCCAATCATTTTTCCTGGCAGTTTCAGATTAACCCTGGCCAGCACGCCATAAATTGATTGGCACATATTCCCTAAACAATAAATGTCTGTCACAGCATATGTAGACAAAGCTAGCAGTGGTCACAGAGGACAAGCTACCATAGTGAGGGAGTGACAACAGAAGGGAGGAAGAGGAGGAAGAAGAGGGGGCGATGCCTGTCTCTTGCTTAAATAGTTACTCCTCCAATTTGGCTCATCCACGCTAAACTACTGCTATAAAATTTCCTGTTAGACTTGAATCATGTCACTCCCTCCAATCGCCTGATGTTGCGCTGTTTGAAATGAAAACTGAAAGCTTCACCTGAATCAAGTCTGACATTTTCAATTTCAATCAAGGCAACACCTGATAAAGGAACATTTATCTGCGAGACACTGTACGACATCCACATGAGCCATTAACTGTGTGTAAGGTCATTTGGTTACACATAGACATGGCAGCAAAACAAATGCCCCATTAACTATTCATAAATTCCTCATTAAATATTCTTATTAGCTTCATACTGTATATAGAAACACATGCGGAGACATGCAGACACTCATACACAAATACCCGATTAACAAAGCAACAGTGACTCATGTATTTGAAACGCACCTCGCTGTAGGGAGGAGTAAAAGAACAAACATGCATCTATTTGACAAACATAATCGTGCATATTATCCTTTTCTGCTGAAATAGGACCTTTAAAGCTCCACTTGGATTTTTACTAAGATGAATAACAATAATTCAGAGTGCCACTAAAAATAACTAAAGTCACAAACATCACCACTGTCTGAAAAGTAAATCCATTACAAACAAGAACAGTGATGCAACACCTGCCATTTGTCGGATGATTTCTCCCAAAGCGAAGCATACATTTTTGAGCGCTGGTGACCTGAGGGGGAATCCCTAACCATGACGGTGTTAGTGCAGAGATTTATCCACAGAGAGATATAGCAATGCAGCAGATTTTATGCAAGATTTGAGTTCTAAAGGCCAGCAGAGGATCTCAGTCTTTTGGGAAATGGTCTTCTTTGCTCACTGGATTGAGAGTAATTTATATCCAAAAGTGGTGTGTCCAAGGTAGCCGGATTTTTTCGAGATGTTTCACCTGTTATATAACAGCTTTCAGTTATGATCTTCAAACATCTTCAACGTCAAAAAAAAAGAAAAGTTGTCTCTTTTGATTTACTGTACCTTGTTTTGGGTGATTCAAGATCGTCGTGTTCGTACAGAATTTGATCAAAGCAACAATTTATTGACCATAAATTCCTACACATACACACTGGATTTGATGGGGAATTTCCTTCACCATCTCACAAGCTATGACACATGGAGTTATTTCTTATCTAAACGTAAAAGGTAACTGAGCTTGCCGTTTGTTTTTTAAGACGCTTCACCTGTCATCTAAGAGCCTTTCAGATCAGATTTTGAAATAGCTTCAAGGCCAAACAGGAAGTCTAGTTGCCTTTAATTTACAGTACCATGATCTGTATGGATGAGACTTGCCGCAGACAGACAGACAGTGAGTTCTCAGAATTGATGTCTGTAATGATTTTTTTTTTTTTAAAAACCCTAGACATCACACTTGATGTTACAGAGGACTTAACAAGGAGTAGTTATCTTTCAATCGTTAGTATGACACATGGGCTTGCACAGAGATATGGTTTTCATGATAGAACAAGGCTTTGTCAGCCACAGCAGGGCTTTGAGGTAAATGTTGCTAACATGGTGACGGTGACGGTGACAATGCCAACATGCTGATGCTGATGATGAAATAATTAGCATGTTCAGAAGCTCGGATTACCGTGCCAGCATGCTACGTACGCTGATGGGAATGTCATTAGTTTTTTTATTAGTGAAATTTGCACCCGATGCTGGCGCTAGAGGAAAAGACACGGGGTCATTTAAGTCATTAGGGTTCATTCTAAGGGGAACACGAATGTCTGTATATCATGGCAATCCATCAAACAGTTGTTGAACTATTTCAGTATGGACCAAAGCGGTGGACTGACAGAGCAACATTTCCAACGCTGCTGGCTCGGCTCAAAGACGTTGTAAATGAGAAGCGGGATGTATAAATGGCAGTGAATCTGACGGACCAGCGATAACCGGAAATCTAAAGATCATAACGTCTGAAACAAAGACAACAAATAATCTCAGAAAAGCAAAATCATCATTGCAGCATCATGATGTCAGCATCTCCACCTCCTCTGCGTCCTCCCACAGCTGTGTTGTAGTCAGAGTGCCAATCACAGGAGCCCCTGTGTCCAAGCCCATAGACAGTCAACAAATTACCATTTGGAGCGGAACCCGGCTAAAAATGCGATTGGTTTGGATTTGAGTCTGCTCTCCCGGCTTTGGATTTGAATAGAATAGAGTCTGTCCTCTTCTCTTTTTTTTTTTTTTTTTTTGCCTCTGTGGCTTCAGAAAGCAAGATTAGATAGAGGAAGGGAGGAAAAGAGACACACAAGGAGAGGGGGAGAAGCAGAGTCAGAGGAGACAGAGGGAAAATAAGAAATACAGAGCAAGAAAGAGCATCCACGGGTCTTTAAAATTGCAAAAGCTCTAAAATAAATCTAAATTTAAGGCCTTGATTTTTTTTGTGAAATTGTGTGAGTTGTCTGTGGTAGAGGTCTTATTTTTCCACCAAGTTTCTTTGTCCTGTATGTCTCCTCTTAGATTATTTCAGAGCTGTCCATAGTTAGCAGTACAATAGGCCTGTGTAATGTTTTATTCATCATTTCTGCTTTAGCAAACAAAATTGGACTTCATGTTCCTTAACAAATAATTTCATGTTGTATTACACTGTCCATTCATAATTTCAGAATTTGTATTATCTATACTGAATGGAAAATAAGTTGCTTTCGGCAGTTTTATAGCAATCTATTTGTGGCAGTGTAAGATCTGTAAACCCTCGCCACATTTTGACAATAAAGTAATTACCATAAACAAATGACACTATTACCAGGAAGATTGTCAGCCTCCAAGGGCCTCTGTGCTGCATTTTACACAGTGTCCTATCAAGTCAGATTTTACAGGAAATCTGCCAGATTGCTAACGACACTAAGAGTTTGCATCAGCGTATAAAAAAACATGGGTGCCATATTTCCTGTACCAGTGATGATAAATATTTGTGATCCTGATTTTCAAATGTACAAAATGCTACAGAAATGTGGTGTTGGCACGGTTCCATTACATTTGGTTAATAGATTACAAATATGCAAATAAAAATTTAGATGTTTACATGCACATTGGTTTATTTAAATACCAGTACATAACATTTGGGTCACATTTCTTTCCATATAACTACATTATATGATATATATGTCACATACATCCACTTAACCTCAGGGAATAGAGTCGATCTGGTGTGATCACACTGTTAAATCACAATGTCATTTGAGTCTTTGTATTCTTAAAAATGAAATCATCAATTTTTTTGTATGCAGTTGCTTTTCTGATCTTTCTGCGTATTAGCATGCAGATATTTGGCAGATGTTTTTTGTCCAAAGCAGCTCACATGAGGTACAGTCGAAGTTGAACAGTGGGTCATGGAGAGGCCTTGAAGCACTTACAACAAGACTGCAGGTGCATGAAGTGACACATGAGTGCATAGCAAATGATTTATCTTCATTTTAAAAATCTTATTTCCTCCATAAGTGATCGATGAATCCCAAAAAGTTATTGATGGATTGGTATTCCAGACAACAAAGGTTAGTTGCAGCCCTACATGTGTCACATTTAGACTGTACAAGGAAACATTTCATTTCAGCAAAGCCGAGTGGCAGCAGGAGATTCATTAGCTCATTAGTGAGAGACTCATTAGCCAGAAGTCATGTGATGTTGTAATCTTCGCTAATGTAAGTACAATAATGTCAGTAATCTTTGCACTCATCTGACCTGCATTCGAGCCAATTGATTGGCTTGTGGGCAGCTCGCTTTCTATCATTCAGGTCATTCTGTGGCATCTTGCCGATGTTTGTTTCTTGCACTTGAGTTTTCATTAAAGGCGACCGTTTAAGCTTTTCTTTATATTCTATAGTGTTTCAATGTCGGATTTCCATATGAAACGTGACCAAAGTTTTAAATAATGGGGGTAGACGTAATCCCTGTAAGACAAAAGCTCAGGCGTCAGACTGCTCTGAATACTAGGTTTCCATTCGGTTTATAGAGTCATCTGATCCATCCTCAGCTCATTCTCACAAAACAGTCTACTTGAGTATTATAAGCATTTCATGTACTCATCCATACAACTAACCGACGGCGGAAGGTTTGCTATACAGTCGTTTGGCGACAATAGTTGTTTTCCTAGCAGCGTTAGCATTGGTATTTCCTGACAGCATGTTTTTGACTTCAGCTGGGATTTCAGCGCATTTCCCACATGTGAAACTATTTGGAGGGGCATGAGTAGAAAAGTTTTATATACGCATTGTGATTGAAATGTGATGTTATGTCACACAATAGCACAATAATAGTTAGCGAACAGAGATGTCCTGCTGTGATCTTTGTTGCACTGAATGATCGTGAAGTTCACTCTCATATTTGGGATTGGGATTCGGGCTTGAACGTTCATGGAGGCATTTGCGAAGATGCCATTTCCGATCAATTATGTTACTTATTTTTAGTTGGAGTTACTACAGTTCATTCCCAGAACCTCCACACCGGTAAGCAGATGGCAGCGCTGCCCCTCGGCAAGCTTCTGGATGTTCAGCCAATCAGAGGAAAGTGGGACTTTAAGGAGGCCTGAGCTAACTTTGCCTATTTCAGTCCGAGGCTCAACTCACAGGCTGCATAACAGGCAGTTTCAGATAAATAAAGGCTTTTTTTGGACTGTGAATTATGCAAAGCTACTCCAGTGGAGTCCCAGAATAAAAAATATAGAGCTGGAAATGAACATAATAGGTCCCCTTTAATTTGCAGTTTTCCAAGATTTCCTTTCACGGACATTGTGTTGCTTAATTAGGACAAATGTAGAAGCTCTTAATAGTGGGAAGAGGACACTCTTCTTGATGAGACATGCATTTTTACATAAAAAATATTGCCTATAGCTTCAAAAAGTCCTGAATTATTCCTTCTGAAACCTGCAGACAGCCTGTGGAGGCAGAGACAGAGAGAGTGCTGCTGCCTCTGAGGTCTGGGTTATTTCAGGATGGTTGTCTTGCACTGTAATGTGGTTTGGCACTTGTGTGTCTAGTCAGGGGGAGATATATGGCTGAATTTGCCTTGAGTGGATGGCTGGTTTCTGAATGGATGCGCTCTGGTTTCTCTGGTTGCTGATTGCTATGGTCAAGACTTTTCTCTCCTATTTTACTTCCTCATTTTCTTCTCCGCATCTCCCTTTGTCTTATCTTCCCCGCATCGGCCTCTTATCGTGTCCTCCTTTCTCCATTCCTTTCTTCATTTTCATTTCTCTCTCTTTTTGTTTGCCTTTTCTCCCTCTGTTTCCCTCTCAGTTTTTTTTTTATTTTCTTTGTTTTTTTGAAGATCTTGTCCCTGCTTTCGTTTCATTGATTTTTTTGTTTCTTCTTTTTTTCCTTGTATTATCTTTTCTCCTTTGCTTTCCTCCCTGCGTTCCATTCATACTTTCTCCTCATTTCTCTCTCCTTTCAACTCTCTCCACTTTTTTAATTTCTCTCTGCCTTCTTATCTTTTTATATATCTTTCCTCCCTCTATTCTCTATATTTATCTCTCCTCCCCTCTCATCACTTTTAAGTCCCTTTCTCTCTCTTCCCTCTTGTCTTCTTCTCCCTTCTAGTCTCTCTGCTTTCCTGTCTCCCCCTTTGCTTTCTCGCTATCCTTTTGCCTTCATCCACATCTCTTTCCCTTCCTGCCTTCTTCTCTGGTCTCCCTCTGTTATTGTGCTTGCTGTTTTAGCATACTCTGCAGGGAGCTCTCCTGCGATGCCAATTATATTGACTGAAGAAAAGGAGAAAGAGAAAAGGAAGGAGGGAGGGAGGGAGGGAGGCTTGGAAGACCTGTGCATGCGTTCACACAAAAACGCACACATACACACATTCACAGTGATGGAGAGAATGAATAAGAAGGGACAGAGGCTCGAGAGCTCAGGAGAGGAGTAAGAGGGAGGTTGAGGAGTAGAAGGAGAGGAAGAGGGGGATGATGAAAGAAGGGGGAGAGCTGGGAGGAAGAGGACAGAGAGAAATTGGACGAGAGCGAATCCGTCTGTGAGTGTAATAGTCTCCCGCTGTTGAACCCAAGGGAATTCACTGACTGCAGAGGGGAAGGGAGAGAGAGAGAGAGAGAGAGAGAGAGAGAGAGAGAGAGAGAGAGAGAGAGAGAGAGGCATAGATAGAGAGAGATAGAGGAAGCAAGAGAGAAGGGGGGGCATGGGAGGAGGTGGGTGCGATCGCAGCAGAGAAAACGATAGAGAGATACAGTGAGAGAGAGAGAGAGGCATAGATAGAGAGAGATAGAGGGAGCAAGAGAGAAGGGGGTGCACAGGAGGAGGTGGGTGCGATCGCAGCAGAGAAGACGATAGAGAGATACAGAGAGAGAGAGAGAGAGAGCGAGACAAGAGAGAGCAGAAACAGAGGTGGCATGAAAAGAAAGATGACTTCAGTCCTTTCCTCTCGGTGCTCAGCTTGTAGCGCTCCACTCCAGGCAAATGTGGCTCGTGACATTAAATAAGATTCAGCGTCATGACTGAGTGTATGAATGGAGAGCATAAGTATATCATAGTAATGTGCTGCTGTACAGTAGCTCAGCTCGGAAAAAAACTACTTACAGTGTGTCCGTGCAAGCCTGTGCAATGCTTCCTTACACTGCCTGCACTTACGTATATTGTCGCTGGGGTGTAAAAATCTTTTAAAGGGTCAGTTGAATCAAATTACCACGCAATATTTCCTCACTTACTTCTACTTGTATGTAGCCATGCAAATACTTATTTAAGGTTCCCAGTCAGCCTTCGCCTGAGCACAATTGAGGTGAATGGGATTTCGTTTTTGAATATTATATTTAAATGAAATATTTGTAAGTAAGTTTTGCTATTGCTACAGAATCAACTTTAGCATCAACAGCTGTTTAAATACCAGTCTAGAAGAAACGCTGCGAGTTCAGCATCAAACTTCATTTCTTTTTACTCACCGAGAGCTGTCTCCAGCTTCTGTTTCTATCACTTCTCTTCTTCTATGGAAGTTGGCATGCTAACCAGCTAGCTTCGGCCCTTTCCAATACAGAGTCACTGTAGCGTCCAGTCTGCCCTGAAGAAGCAGCGCTGCTCAGAGGGGATATTATGACCTCCTGTGTTGTGAGCGCAACAAAGGCTGAAGCTCTTGGCGAGACTGTAAACAGCTGCTAACGTTGGCTAATTTAGCAATAGGAAAACTGACAAATAGCTCTTTTAAAATAAAGCTACAGGAATATGTCTTTCAAGAATAATGTCTCTTTTGTACTATGTAATCCTCAGACCTCATTGTGAAGAGTTTTCATTGAAACTATTTTCTTCTAAAAAATGTATCATTGAGTTTTTCAGCACTACAAACAAATTGCATTAAATTCTATTGAGCTGGGCTAGATACTGGCTAGATACTGGCTAGATACCGAAAGAGTTAAGTGATGAAATATTTCTTATGTAATTTCTCTGATCTTACCCTATCAATCACTTTCTTATTGAGTTGAAGGATTTCAATCTTCCATTTTGGTTCAGAAATTTCCACAACCCCTTTTGCAACTTTCACAAAATGAAAAGTGATCTTTGCAAACCTGTATGGGGGCTGCATCAGAGGATAAACAATGAATAAAATATCATATATATGCCCCTGCACACGGTCAGCTCTTTCACTTTCTTTATTGGATGGCTGCGTTTGAGAAATGACTGAATCAGTTGTTTCAGCAAGTATCCCAAAATATGTTTACGTTCAAGTTACAAAGCTCTCTTTTATAGATCGTACTAACTATAATGGGAACAAAAGAGATTGGTCATTTCAGAGCCACGAAGTCCCCATAGGGAGGAGGTCAGGGAGGTTAGATGGGACAAAAAAAGATTCACACAGGAAACCGCTGTTTGCTTCCTGTTTTCCACCGCCGGTCAATGTTGTTTCTTTTAACCGTGTTCCCTAACCATAACCACGTATTTACTATTGTAACCATGACAATGAACGTCCCCTAACCTTATCGAAGTAGTAATTTTAACCCAACCCATAATTCATATGGAATTTGGATATGAAAACTAAGACTCATTTTCCAACAGTTTCAGAAGAGCAATCAAATGACGCCGTCCTGTGGATTGGGGCGTCAGATCAGAAAATGCTTTCTATGTGTCATTCTGAAGGGCAGTTTGTCATATGGAAAGTGCCATAGCACATACTGTTTTATAATGGGTGGCAAATTAGAGGAAAAAAAAGAAGAAATAACTGAGTTCAGACACATAATAGATGCGGATGCTTCTGTACAGAGCATGTGGGTTCACCGAATGACTTGATGAATATGAAAATGGCGTGAATCAATTGCGACTGTTTGGCCTTTGTGGTCACCCCATCTCAACCGACATAAACGCATATGGACAGCGTTCTCCACATCTATCATCAAAACACCAAATGGGAGAATATCTTTTAGAAGATATTTTTCCCTCCGGTAGAGTTTGGAGAGAAGGAGCATTGAAGCTGCTCTGAAGGTTTGTGGTGGAACACAACCTTAAAAAAATGCTTTTTTATGTTGTTTTTTTTTTCCTTTGTCACCCATCAGTTCATACATACTTCAAAAGAATAATAACCAATCCATGGGACCAAGCTTTTAATTTTTAAAAGGGGGAACATAGAGAACAGACACCTTGGAAGAGGCGGGGAAAGAAAGAAAATGTGAGGGAAAGTTTTAGAAAGCCCATCAGATATACAGTACTTGAAACTCTAAGGTAGTAAATCTATAAAATAGGGCTATTTTTCATAGTTTCTGACAGTTTTAGATTGGGTGACATGAGTTTTTCAAACGACATTGATGGTACAGTGCACACACATCTGCACAGTCTACTGTACATCCATCATGCACCTATGCTTGCGTGCACGAAGATGTAGTGCCGGCTGTTTGGTGTTTACCCAGCTTTTTAGCTTGACATATACCTTTATGATGTAAATTTATAGCACACATTAGGGAGAGGATGATATATCTAGATGGTATTTGCCTTTTTATACGGGATATCAGATAGTTATGCTGCTGCTTAAATGATGGTCCCTCCCTGACCTCAGCTCCACAAAAACACCCTGAAATACATCCAGCAAAATTTCACTCTTGAACATTGATTGCTTCAATTATTCTGTTTTGTGTTTTCCGAATAATTTCTCCATTTAAAGGCCTAATATATTCCAGACTGTGGCCTACCATTGAATCTGAGTAATGGGTCAACTGATCTTAGGGATCAGCTATGAGTTTTATGGTTAGGAAATGATTTTTACTGTTCTGTAATGCTCTAAGTGATGTTTCAGAGGCTTTTCCACCGTGACAAGAATAAAATTTACATAGAAATACTGAGCAGTGATGAATTCAGTTTGAATACATCAGAGTAAGTAGCATCAAATGGATGTGATTAAGGAATAAAAGAGGACTTTTCCTCAAAGTACAATAGCTAGGTAGGTTACATAAGTGTCGGTTTGTCTAACGACTGACACCGACCGGAGCTGATTCTTCACCTATTTACTGTATTTACTGTAATATCAGTACCTGGTGTGGTACCTGCGCGGTATGTATTTATAGTGTGTGTAGGTGTGTGCTGCGCCCTTCTGTGCTCGCATTTTAAAAATAATTAGGGTCCCGGGGTTGTTGATGAAGCTTCCAGGAGATTTCCAGCAACACGATAAAAGGTTTCTTTTCTCTATAATTTAATTGATGAGAAATTAAAATTAATCAGAATGAATGAGGCTGGAAATTGTAATCATAATTTGCACGTTTGTGATGTCAAGAGAAATCTGCTAGACCCTCCACATTTCAGCCACTTGTACATCTGCGTCTGAGTACCATCATATACTACAATGCCCTGCCTGTATATGTCGCCTCTCATGTCAAGTGGGTCACCAAATGGCCACAGTTCCTTGAATGTCGGCGGCCATGACAGTTAGGCCCATGTGGAGTGACCCTAATTGGTCAGTTAGCCCACGAGGGGCGCCCCTGACGATGTCTGAAGCCTTTCCCGCCACTCAGCGTAGCACGCAGAACAAACCGCCACTGTCAAGCCTCTATTGTTTAACTGTCTGTTTGTGCTGCTATTGTTGGGAGCAGATATTCCCCTCCCCCTCCTCCTCTCCCTCATCTTCTTCATTTTCCCTCTTCCTTCGCCTTGCTCGTCCATTGATCTCCATTGTCTTGATTGGGAGTGACAAACCGCGGGGGCCATCCGAAAGGTTGCGTTCATTAGTGGGCGTTCGTCTCTACAAGACATACACAATTTCCCACAGACATGATGGGAGAAGAGCAGGGGGTGTACATGGCCCCACACACATACAAACACACACACAAATTGGCACACACTTAAGGACACACACATATTCCCAAGTCGTCCCTGGAGAAAAGAAACATGCCTAGATACAGCGAAGAAAGTGTTCCAGTACAGTGACACACTCTTCCAGTAAAGGGGAGACTGATCTTGCACACGCAGACACACACACACACACACACACACACACACACACACACACAGTATACACACTCTACTCCAAACTTTGGCCATTATTATTTTTGCTTCTCAACTCGGCTTTGTCTCTCTGTGCTATTTCCAGGGAGACACACAAACATATGCACACTCCCATACACTTCCCCCTCATAACATACACACACACACACACACACACACACACACACACGAACGCACACACAAAATCTCCAAAAACACTCCTTTGTCCTTTTATGTCATGTTGCTGAGCAGTCAGAGGCACAGGGAGGAGAAGAAAGGAAGAAGGTCTGCCTGAAACAAAACAACAAAACATCCAGTAGAACATCCAGTCTCATGTAACTCGGCAACAATTACACGACAAGACGAGAGAACACGTTTATTTGGGATTTCAAATGGAGGCAGCCAGACAGGAGCGTTGACATGATACCAAAGAAACTGGCATCAGTAGCACCTGCAAGTAGCACAGTTTGCAGTAGGAGGGTAACGGGATATCAGGTTTCTAATTATTTTCTAATTGTGCATGGAAGAAAAGATGAATTCTTAAAACACTGCGCGCTTGACTGACTTCTGATCACGTCTGCACAGCAGCCTTGAAGAGGGGCTGATTGAAATGATGAAAGCTGCTCTTGTAAACAGAGCGAAACACGTTGTGCCAATGCGTCTAAAGGTAAAAAGTGTTTGTGCCTTTTTCTGAATGTCTACACGCCAAGGTGGGTCAAATAGCCCGGCATTGTAGCCTCCTCTCAGCTGCATCGCGCTGCCTCCCTGATCTCCTTCAGCAAGAGCTCTGTGTCTCTCCCAGGCCTTTGTAGTCTCCAACACAGCGGATTGTACAAATAGGAATCACAGCGCACACTTTGGACAGTCTCTCCTCAAGAGCATTCATGGTGTTGCGCTTGTTTGGAGTCACGAAAAGTGATGCAAGTAGCTGTGGGAAGAGTGGGGGGGGGGGGGGGGGGGGGGGGGTTCAAACCCTGCCCACTCTCTGACTTCAACATACCTGCTTGTTGGATTGTTTGTTTCGGAAAAAAGAAATTACAAACATTTGTTGGACACAGCCCCCTCACTTTCAACATTGCAAAGGTGTGAGGGGTAGGAGGTTTCAGATCTGCTTGGATGATTTGACAGGAGTTGTTGTTTGAAGCCGCTGCTGATACTGACAGCTTATTCCATATGTACAAAAATCTGTCTTGAAAAGATCTCCAGTTTAAATGATATGCTTGTTTCATCTTATCGTACAGATGTGTTACATCTGTGGATTTGTTGGTCGATAACGAGAAGCCGTACAGAAAAACCAGCGATATGTTTGAAGACGGCGTGGTGATAAGGGAGCCTTTCCCAACATGCGGCCATGACAAGTTTATTATTTCAAAATGTTCACAATTTTTTTAAATGAGTTGAAGGCGCTGACCATTTACCACAGTGTCCTTCGTTGGAATCTTTTTTTACCTAATTCCCAACCTCTTTCTTTCTCTCTCTCCTTCCTGTCATCTCTATATTATCAATTAATAAAAGCATTAAGTGCCCAAAACAACACTTATAATAATCTTCCACTCATCACACGTCTATTCAAATACTTGATGATATATATCGTTGTCAGACTTTTATTTTTTTAATTCTCAAATTGTTTCTCTAAAAACAGGCTGCGTGCACTCTTTCCCTTACTGACGGAGAATCTGGGAACCATCCATTATCTCAAAGCAGTGTTTGTGTACTGCCAGTGCTGCCAAAACCCTCTGAAAAACATAGCTGTATTTATTTATTCTACAAGCTCATCTTGGATATTGGACAGTTTATGTGTTGTGCTTCACTAGCTGTTGATTTTGGCTAACATCATCCATTAGCTGCGTAACCTCGCCCCCTCTCAATTTTGTGACCCCTCTTGATTGAAAGCCCTGTTTTTTGTTTGTGCTACAGGATGACATTTCAGTTGTGTTCAGCGTTTTTTCCAGGAGAAACCTGCTGTCTGTTTGTGTTTGGCGGTTGGACCTTGAAAGCAACAGAGAGAGAGAGAGAGAGAGAGGGAGGGAGGGACGTGCAGGTGCGTGTTTGTGTCCGTGCATGTGTGTATGTGTGTGTGTGTGTGTGGGTGCCGATGAACGACAAGGGCGACTCCATTTCTTAGGTCAAGCTTCGGGTCACCTCGGTTGCCCTGGTAACCCTGTTCTGGCTGGGTTGCTTGGCAACAATCCTCTTTTGTTCCAAATGATTTAATTTGAAGCATATCTTCCCTCGTCAGCCCTCTCTCCCTCTCTCTCTCTCTCTCTCTCTCTCCCTCTCTCTCTCTCTCTCTCTCTCCCTCTCTCTCTCTCTCTCTCCCTCCCTCCATCTCTCCCTCTTGCTCACTCTCTTCCTTCATCCCCCTCAGCCTCTCTCTTTTGCTGAAGCTTTAGGTCTATTCCCCTTTTTCTAATCTTGGCCTTTCCCAGGCCATCGAGAGCCCTATCCTTCTTGTGCCTGGTGTATAAGTCCCTGGTGTTATCGGACGGTTTTACGAGTGGATAGGTGTGTGTGAGTGTGAGTGTGAGTGTGAGTGTGAGTGTGTGTGTGTGTGTGTGTGTGTGTGTGTGTGTGTGTGTGTGTGTGTGTGTGTGTGTGTCGTGGTGTGTTTGTGCGGTTTAAAGGTGGCGACTTTGCTTGCGTCTGTCTCTCATCTCATGTACTGACGGCAGTGGCTCAGGAGATAGAGCGGGGCAACCCCCCTGTCAGGGGGTCGGCGGTTCGATCCCCGGCTCCTCCAGTCTGCATGTTGAAGTGTGTTTTGGCAATAGAGGGCATGTGTCATCTGTGTGTGTGTGTGTGTGAATGTGACTTGTTGTGTAAAGTGCTTTGAGTGGTCGATAAGACTAGAGAAGCTTTATGTAAGTGCTTTGTTTACTTCCTGTTACGTGTGTGTGCCTGTGTGTTTTTACCATCTTGGTAAAAACAATATCACAGTGTCTGCACTGTCAGAATATTTTTACAATAAATAGGTACTTTGTGACCAAAAGGATGTGTACACTTTCTTCTCGTATGTAATTGTTGAATATATCATTCCAAAACCATGGTCAGGGATCTGCTGCTGTAGTGGCCTCCGCTCCCCTGGGAAGACTTTCCATAAGGTTTTGGAGCCCGGCTGCAAGGATTTGTTCCCATTCAGCCTCTGGAGCATTGGAGAGGTCGGAGCACTGATGTCAGACACTAAGTGAAGTCCAAGAACCTGACCTTAACTTTGTGCATGAGCTCAAACAGGAAAATGCCCATTCCAAACTGTTGCAACATTTGGAAGCACACTATTTTCTCAGATTTGATTGTATGCTGCAGCATAAAGATTTCATTAGAGCAAAGAAAAAAAAATATACAGGGAGTATATACACAGAGTATCATAATATGGCAAATTATGCAAAATGACATAAAAAAATGATCAAACTGATGATCGGTACAGTGAGCTGTGTTCTACTCTTGTGTTTTACATCAAACAAAACTCTTTACATGTGTCGAACTAAAACTTCAATAATGAATTGTTAGTTTTTAATCACAGTTTGTTCAGAGTCATTAATCTAGACAACGGAATTTGGTGAAATAGAAATGCCATAATATGATTACACTGAAAGACAAACTATGACATGAAATTTTCACCCAGTGTGCGCATTCATTTCATGCTCATATAAGTGTGTGTGTGTGTGCGTGTGTGCGTGCGTATGTGTATGCGTGCATGTGTGTGTGTGTGTGCGTGCGTATGTGTGTGCGTGTGTATGTGTGCGTGCGTATGTGTGTGTGTGTGTGTGTGTGTGTGTGTGTGTGTGTGTGTGTGTGTGTGTGTGTGTGTGTGTGTGCGTGCGTGTGTGTGTGTGTGTGTGTGTGTGTGTTTGATTGCAACACAATCGTATTTTCCCACAGCAGATCAGAAACTTCTTCCAGCTGTCTTGTTATTGCTGTTTTGAAAGATGGGTGTTGTCTGTACAGAGAGGGTGAGAGAGAGAGAAAGAGAGAGAGAGGGGAGCGAGCTAAGGAGGGAGAGAACAGGTTCCGAGGCTCCCCCATAACGGCTCCAGTGATCTTAGTCAAAAGGGCAGACTTCTGGTAATTGACTACTCATTTCTTTAAGTGGCCTATTGGCAGGGGCAGTCAGTGCATTTGCCAAGGCATTAAAGATTTCACTCTCTTTATCTTCTGGTGTGTGTGTGTGTGTGTGTGCGCGCACGTCCGCTCACAGATGGACAGATGAAGCTGGGTTTCATTTTTTTCTTATCAAATCATGATTTGTGGTGGTTGAGTTTTTTTTTTTTTTTTGGAACGGTGCTGGTACAGCAAAGAGCTCCTCTCTTAAATCAAAAAACACCCCACCGTCTCTGTCTCTCCGTCTGTCTGTGTCCAATCGGTTCATTTTTTAAAGACGTTTAGCTGGCACAGCTGTGAGAAAATGAACAATATTACCAAAGCAGTTTAAAGTGCATTACAATACAAGGAGGGCATCAAACAGAGATGATTACAGAGGTAATTATGCTGTAACGAACAGGAGCTGACTCATGCTTTTCATTATGATAAGTGACTGAATAAAGCGTGTCTGATATTAAAGTAGAAGGTTAAGATCTTTCAGGTGTCACATTTCATACGTGTTCATTTGAATTTTGAGTCACTTGTATCATCCCCGTCCGTAACGGTCATGAAGCAACACCTTCCTAATGGGATTTGAAAAAAAAAAACGGAAGACAAAATCCAGAGCTTTCTGCGCAACAATGCTGTCTAAAGTTCATTTAAAGTTAAATGTGAGGCTGCAGCAGTCTTACTCAGCCAAATGACGTCGGCGTCTTTGTCCTGACAGTAAGGGGCTTGTTTATTGCTGGTGTTTTGTCCAGCAACAAAGCCCTCTACAACACAGGACTGCAATATCAGGAAATAATGCAGAACAACTCTATCTCTAACTCTGCAAAAAAAAACCAGGTTGGCATGGCAACTACAGTATGGTTAAGGTTAGTTAAAGATCATGTTTATAGCAAATAAACTATAGTTAAGGATTGTGGTTACAGTCTGCGATGGGACATTACATTCGGACGTGCTACACACTCATCCACCACCCCAACCCTTCACACCCAGACTTGCCCCCTCACAATGGGCACACAGCCTCACTGGAACTAAATGTTGGCATTAATTGTGAGGTGCACAGTCGTCCAGTATGAACGTAATTTCTAAAGGACACTCGAACTTTCTTACTTGATGTAGTGGTGTGGGTTAGGGTGTGACATTGGTAGCAAATGTGCAGTTTAAAAACCTAATTGACATGTAGTGAATTCAAGCCTTTTGTGGGTCCAGTGCCCTGGAGCAGTCACCCCTCTTGCCTTGTGGGTAATCCGGCCTTGTACATACGACTAGGTTGTATTGGGATGTATCGCTTCGCTGCAGATCACCATGGGAACACTGTCCAAGGAAACAGAGAGAGGGAATTTCATGCTGCAACGACCGTAACTTTGAAAGATACCAACTTGATTTGACTAATTGCTGACTGTTTGACCGTTAATCAGTATTAACCGGCTGAATTCAAGAATGAGAATGGTAGATTAACCCCACATTAGTTACTGTAAAGTCACCTTAGAAAGAGAGGACTCCAGGCCTGTATGGAGAGAAGGAATGAATGATTACAGAGACCGCTAACTCTCAGCATGCTTATACTGAGAATGAAAAAAATCCGGGCTTATCCTTTAACTCTTATCAGCTTCCACTGTTGCTCTTTCTCTCCACCTCACCACTTCTGCCAGAATCCCCTCATTCGGATTTTTTTCCCCCTATCTTTCCATCACTCTGTCTCCTTTTTGACTTTCTGTCTTTCTATTCTGCTCTACTTCCCTCCATCGCGCTCTCATTGTTTTTTCTGCTTTTCCAGTCTTTTTGTCCCCTTTCTAAGTCACCCTGTCATCTCTCCTCATTGCTCTCATCTATCTATATATGCTTATTTTCTGCCATGTCCTTCACTCACCTCACTTCACTCCTCTTTCATTCTCTTTCCCTTCTGTTTTTCCCCTGTGCTTTTCTCTCTCTCTCTCTCTCTCTCTCTCTCCTCTCTCTCTCTTTCACCACCCCAACTCTGTCTGTCTTTTCCTTCCTGGCAAATCATTATTCTTTTTCTTTTGTCAGCAGTGATGCTGCTGCCCTTTTCTGCAAGCTGAACCCCTCACTGCCCCCCCCCCATCTCTCACCCCGCACTCTTTTCTTTCTCATAGCGCTGTTCCAGTGGCAGGGTGGGGCGGCCGGCTTGGCGCCTCATTGCTGCTGCAGACACACTGCTGGGCTGTGATGGTGGTCGTGGTGTGTGTTTGTGTGTGTGTGTGTGTGTGTGTTTGTGTGTGTGTGTGTGGGGGGGTCTAGCTGGAGGAGAGAGATCGTCTGAGCTTTGAGTTAACTATGTTTGACAGGCAGCAGAGGACGGGCGGGGTGGCAGGGTGGGTGCTGCTGGAGGTTGTTGGAGGAGGTACTCGATGGGAGAGGGTGGGGTCTGTGCTGGGCTCCCAGAATCCCCCACAAACCCTCAGCCCTGAGAAAAAAGGCGGGCTGAGGAAAACATAAGGGCTAAGGAGTTTGTTTGTGCTAAGATGGCAGGCGGGGTGCTTAAATCCCAAATACACAGCCCAACCCCCCCCCCCCCCCCACCACCACCCCCCCACCCTTCCCTCATTTCCCCACCCACCCACACGCCTCAGAGATTATAAGAAATTTGTTCGGTGCCCCAAGATGACAACGACAGGACAAGAGAATGAGAATTGAAACAACCGTACTCAGTTAAAGGCTGCGGAGCCACGAAAATCAGGCGGAAAACAAAGCCTTTCGCTACACCCGCTTTGCTCCCTACTTCACAAGCTGGAGAAGTGTTTGTCTGGCAATGAAAGGGGGGGGCTGCGACTTGAAAAAAAAAAAAAAAACAACCAAAAAGACATGTTTTACATTGCAGCTGTTTTGTGTTTTTTTCATTTACTGGGCAAAAATCTGGTTTGAATTTGCATGTTTTGATTGAGAAAGGCAGACAAGGAAGGGGAGTAACGGATGAAGAGAAGGATGAAAAAAGAGCAAGAGAGTGGGGGAGAAGGGAGCCCGTAGAGGGTAGAGGTGGGCAGAAGGGCACGTACACACTGACGTGTATATACTCATAGACACACACACAGAAACAGACACAGACACATACACACACACACACACACACACACACACACACGCTTACCCAGGGGGATGGGTGGTAGCCGGGGACAGCTGGGCATAGATGGATGGTGTGGGGGAGGTTACTCTGTGTGTGTGTGTGTGTGTGTGTGTGTGTTCGTCTTTCTGAATGTGTCCTCTGTGCGCTTTGTGAAAAAGTGTGTGCATTCGCGCCCTGTTTGCTTTATGTGTACAACTGTATATAATGTATTTTTAAGCACATTCTTATGTATTTATGTCACTCTGTAAGCGTAGGTGTTATTTGTGCTTGACGAATGTGTGTGTTTTCCTTTCTGTATGTTTTATGAGGGTGTGTGTGTGTGTGTGTGTGTGTGTGCGATTCAGGGGGTTCTTGTCAGCATGCTTGCAGTGTGTGCGAGCGGATGCCTCTGTGTGTGTGTAATGGTCTGTGTCATACCACGCCATATCAAACCGCACACTGCTGGCTGAGTTTCCCATCAAACGTGTACAGCATCAGCAGCACCATGACACATGGCTCTGTCTGTCACACACCGCAGCACTGCTCTGTGTGCAGCTACAATCGAATGTAGACACACACACACACACACACATACCAGCGCACATGCCAACACACACATCCGCTCGGCCTCAACCGCATGCAGATAAATACCATCTCATAAATCACACTGATACACACACACACACACACACACACATACACACACACACACACACACATACACATACGTCGTCCCACGCACAAACAGATAAAGTCCTCCCTTGGAAAAACAAATACAACTGCATCTGAGCGCAAACAAATCCACACAGGCATCGCTAATAAGCTTCTTGAGACTCGCACACACACAAAGACACATGCACATACACATGAACGTGCGGATAGTAATCTCGTCACACACACAACACACTTAGTCCAGACCTACATGCAGAAGGTGCACACTCACTTCCATTACAGTAAATAAAGTTCATTAACCTGCACTAATTAGCAGCAACACTGTAAAGCCTCCCTGGGAGAACAAAAAAAAAAAAAAAAAAAAAAAAAGAGGGAAAGAAGGAATTAAGGATGGGAAGAGGTAAACGACTTTATCGGAAATAGAGGAGGAGGAGGAGGGGGGAGGAGGCTCGACAGAAGGGCAGAGAGGTGAGGGAGGACGAGAGGAAACCAAGGAGGACAATGGGGCAGATGGAGAGGAGGAGTGGGGGAAAAGATGGAGGGAGACAGATGGAGGAGGAAGGAGGAGAGGGGGTGAACATGGAGATGGCCAAGGTGGTTTGAATTTTTCACTGTCTGCTCGTTTTAGGCAGAAATCAACAGGAAGCTGCATTTTATTAAAGGAATATTCCAATGTTTTGAGAACCATGTTTTTTTTTTTTTTTCTTCTTCTTCACCTTGACAGTGAGATCAGATCGATATCGGTCTCATGTCTGCGTGGAGTCAGAATTTGGTTTGCCTAGCTTAGTATAAAGACTGCAGGCACCTATCAACACTCCCAAATCTGTTTTATATACAAAGCGTATCTTTAACCGATACATGAACAGAAATGTTAAACTTGAGCACCACGGCACGGCACCGGGTATATATGGATCTTCTCTTCTCTCTCACAGAGAAAGCCTACTTTCAAATTCAAAAAGTGTTGAACTACTCCTTTTTTTCTCATCTCCAGCGAGCCCTCGAGCTCCTCGCACTTCCTCTCTTCTCTCATTGGCGTCTTCTCTCCCCTCCCTCCCGTTTCTTTACACACACGCGCTGTTTCCCACCTTGTTTTATCACCCACCCTCCTATTCATACCCTTATCCATCCATCTTTCCTCCTCCTCTCCCTCCCTCCCTCCCTTCCCTTGATATCCCAGTCAGCCTTCCTACCTCTGGGTACTCTCACCTTGTTGCCAGCTAGGGAAAGTGTAAATTGTGTTGCTTTAAATACCAGTGTTTTCCTCGAGCTTACAGCTTGAGGAAGGGGTGGGGGTGGTGGTGGTGGTGGTGGGGTGTTATGGAGGAGTGGAAGAGAGGAAGAGAAGAAAGAGGAGCGAGCCACAGTGTTTAACTTAATGTCTGCTAAGGATAGATAGGTCTCTCCTTTCATTTTTGCAGCTTGGGTGTTTATCCTGACTTAACCGTTTAAACTCGAGCTGAACTTAATTTCCCCCCTTTAACTTTGCTCTTAAGTAGCTTCAAAGGTAAGAAGAACAGCTGTATCTGTATCTGAGGCTTAAAGGGGTCAAATGCTGCTGGCAAGTGACTTAGTTTGTGTTTGTATGAACCGGTTTGGACCGGCGGATGGGCTGGGAGCGGCACAATGTAATTTAAAAAAAAACTTTTTACTATCTTATTTCAAATATATCTTAACTCTCTGGCACCCATCTTAATACCCACCGCAGTTAACCCCACCCATCCGACCACGTAATGACCGGTTAAGTCGATTTGAAATATTGCCAAAAGACTGACTTATTATCCTGGTGCAGTTAAACTGTAACCACCCAGTGCTCCAGCTAAATCGACTTATTTGTGATTAATAGGTGGGGCTAACGAGGTTGCTGCCATGCTCATACGCTGTACAACGTAAAGTGAATCTGCATTAGCTTTAGATTTAAAATGCACAGTGCCATCTAATTATCTTTAAAACATTTTAGACCTTATGCTCAGTGAGCGTGAGGCTGACCTTTATTTATTTGCTTGGATTAATTGATACAGTTTGAAAAGGTTTACTTACTTGTAGCACTTTTCAATTTTAGATTCCAAAGTTTAAAGGGACTCCGAATAATTCAGGCTGAATTTCTACGAAATTTCTAATATGATGCCTAATTTATCAGCAATATCTCCATTTGATATTATGCTGAAGCCATATAAAGAAAGAAAACCTGACAGCGTGGGTTTGAATATTTTACTCAGTGTAAACATTATACAAATTTAATAAAACAATGGGACAAGCAGATAGAGAATAATAGACGTGATATTATGCAGTAAAATTGAAAGTAAATTCTACATACTTCAAAGGTGCAAAGGAAGAAGAACAGTAGGAAAAGCCTGGTCTGACATTCAGTGTTATGTAAAGGATTCTTTCAAACGTGTCCATGACAAGCAGATAGCCGGTCCACACACTGACACTCAACATTGTTTTACCAGCAGGAATGTCAGTCTGAGCCCGGAGCGCAGGTTTGTTCCTGGTCAGGAATGTCAGGACTCAGTGGCGGCCGAAGGTACGACGCAAGTTTGGCTAACTTGTCAGAACACATTGTGGCCGGCTTGATGAGTGATGCACCGGGACAGCCAATTTGACCAACGTGTTCGTGCCAAGTAGAGGAGCTCCTGTGATCAGCCGCAAGAATTATCCCAAGATGCTATTAAAGGAGACACTAATCCGTGGTGCACTTGACCACACATTCAGCCCTCAGCTATGCTGGTGCTTAGATAAACTAACCACAAGGTCAGAGCTGCAGTAAAACACCACAGAGAGGGACTCACTCTGACACGAAGGGCTCGGGAAGTCTCACAGTGCTGTTTGAATCCTGCAGGCAAACAGCAGCTGTACCTTTAAGAGCGGTTATCGCTCTGAATCCTCTCAGCACAGAGGCAAACCTAAGACCTTTTTTTTTTCTTTTCTAATAACTGATGTTTTCTGAGATGCTGAACTCTCCATCCAGCTCTCAAACGAAGAGACAGAAAAAAAAAAAAAAAAAAAGATGCCGGTAGTTGCTGCCTGCTGCTCTAAGCTCATGTAGTGCAAATGTGTATTTTTTGATGCTACATGCAGTTAGTTTGCTCGCCTCCTCTTCTGCATCCTTTTTTCCCGTGTCCCCCCTCTTTCATGTCTTGATGGGAGTTCCGCCGAAGCGCACTTAAGCAGATGTTCTTCCTGCAGAAAAAAAAATAAATAAAAAAAATCAATTCCACCGCCGGTGCAAGGATGTGATAACGCTCCACGCCGAATATAAACCTGTCTCCTGCTTGACAATTTGGTTCCAATTAAACTATTTATACACGCCATCTTTTCAGGGGTGAGGAGACCGCTTTGAGGCATATCTTCTTATGAGATGTTCCCTCCGTTGGCTTGGTCTTGTTGTCAATTATGCCATATTTTTGTTTTGCTTGAGATTAGGTTGAGTGAGCATTGGCACGTTTTGAGGAGGAGAGGTGAGCTCAGAGCATGGTTGGATGCACTCAAGGCCGCAATAACTTAGCATGGCTAAAAAAAAACAAAAAAAACTAAATAGTGCAGCAGTGGCCATGCTCGGCCTTACTTACCAAAACAAGAGGCTGCATATTTTAGTATACATCTCTTCTTTCTAATTCACATAATCGTCTGCCGCCCTCGCTGAATGCAGGGAGAGCAGAATTAGCCTGCACCATCACCCGTTATCAAGGGAGCGCTGTTAAATACCATAATTTGAGCCAATTTGAATACTGTTACACACCCAGACAGTTCACCGTTCAGTGGTTTTTGTGGCACACCAGTTCCAGCTCCAGCCTTTAGAATCCCCTCATTATGCTGGGTCATTTGTATTCTCTTTCTCTTTCCCTCTGACCTGCTCATTTCCATAATGCCTGTCCCATTCCGGCTTGTTCTGTACGAGCCGATACATATGCATGGCGTTAAAAACTGACATAGATATTGACAAAAGAGGGTTACAACGCCATTAGAGGTATGAGACGGTGCTCTTGTTGTTGCTCTGACCTCTCGAGAGCCGCTGTCTGTCGTGGTCTCTTCATCTTTGTTGGTCCCTCAGGTCGTGCGGTCTCTGGATACCGGGCCTGCTACTGACTCATCACTCTTACATTGGCCTCGCAGTCATACAACCAGATAGCCATTTGTCTGCTTTTTTTTTTGCTTTGTTTTTTTGTCCCTCTGCGTGCGTGTGTGTGTGTGTGTGTGTGTATGTGTGTGTCTGCACTTTCAGAAAGACAGATAGAGATATATAGATAATCTGACAAGCAGAGAAAAAGATGGGCGGGGGGAGATAGAGAGAAAGAGAGAGAGCGAGGCGAGTAATGCATTTTGTGCGTTTATCTGATTTGTGTGTTGGTGTGTGCTACTGTTTTTGCTTGTATTTTCATACAAGTGCAGCGCCTCTCTGACTTGTCTCTGTTGCCTCTCTATCGCTCTGTCTTATGATTTTCTTTTCCTTTTTTTCTTCCCTCCCTCCCTCCCTCCTCTCTCTCCTGTTACCTAGACGACGACCCCTTGCAACCAGTGACCTCAGATGAGACGGTGTCCGTTGGGGGCACGGTGACACTCACCTGCCGGGTGGCCGAGAGCGACAACTCCTCGCTGCAGTGGTCCAACACTGCGCAGCAGACCCTGTACTTTGGAGAGAAAAGAGGTGAGAGGGAGGGAGGGAGGGAGACATGGGGAAAGAGAAGAAACTATTAGAGGGTCAAAAAGAAAGTCTACTAATTTGCCTTGCCATATATGTTTTGGGGGGAACATAAATGCAGCTTAGATGTTAACTGGCCTTTTTCCAGTCCAGAACATGCGACATTCCTACACCAGACATAAGATATCTAAACAATTGTTTATGGTTTGGACAGAGATTGTACTTTTGGTCAAATATTTAAAAAGTCAACACTTTCCTTTGTGTGCTATAAATCGGTGTGAATTAATAGTCCGTAGTTCCTCTGACCTCAAGCAACTGCTCTCAGTTGCTGAATCGTAACGACTAGACCTTTCATTTCCAGGAGCGACGGTGTAGGGAAACTGCATTGATAGTCAAAGCATTGCAGATATGTTCAGTATAAAAATTTTGCATTGGCACTGAACGGGTTTGCAAATACTTCCAAAACACATTCACAATGCCCCACCCCCCACAGCCCCGTTTACACTTGTCATTTCAAGTCACATATCCATATAAAACCCAGATGCAATTGAATGCACTTTTGTTTACACTTGGCCACATATATGCATCCCTGATGACTACATTACAAATCTAATTGCAATCTGTCTTAGATTTCCCAGGCTACATGCAAATCAGTCTTGCCCCTGCTCCTGTTCGCAGTGTGGTGGTAATATACCTGAATCTGTTTGTTAACTGCCAAAAAAACGCCAGGAGAGAAATAATAACTTGTGTTCCTTTGCAGTTTAGTTACATAACAGAGACACAGTAAAGAGGAGTAAAGACGATGCATGTATGTAAGGTTCTCGGAAAAATTTATTAATTTATACCTTTTCAACATCTGGCTGGAAAGTATCTCAAGGAATATTCAGTCTGTCACAAATGCTTCTTGAATGCATTTACACCTACAAGGATATACATGATATTCACTCGATCCGAGATGCACGGCCGGCATTACGTTTCCTGCAGAACATTTCTGCTAATGCATGTTAGTTCCACGTGAATGTAATGACTCATCTTCATTAAAGATATTTTCTACCGCTCCTTTGTTGAGCAAGACACTGATAATTATCTTGTACACATCAGGTCAAAAGCTTTTTCTAAGAGACAAAGACATTATGGGGCCGTGGACAGCAATCTGCATATTACTGTATTACAAGCGTGGTGCCAAAAAGTGCTCAATAAGTGCAACACACAAAAACAGAGGACAAAAAAAAAAAAAAAAAAAAGCCTAAAGTGCGTCAACATGTCCAATTCAAGCAGATATTTTTTTAAGAAAAACTAGCCTCCGCTTTTTAATAATCCATTTCGTGCGACTTGATGGCCTAACTAGCAGGTGAGCCAGGCTGGCTTTTAATCACATTTTGAAAAGAGAGACTTCCCACTGTGTGGTGCAGTGGTCCAACACAACATAACACAACACACCCTGTATTTTGGGAAAGAAAACAGAGGTGAGAAGGGTGGCTAGTGGTGGGGGAAAAAATTGACAGTATAAATACGGACTGACGTTATAAATATGTGTTATGAGTTGTGGTACTAATGATTACTTTTGACTGTGTTGACTCAAACTGGTGCTTCAAAAACATTGGCATGAGTGAAAAGGAGCACGCACATCAGCTGGTTTGAGTATAAAGACGGGGACATTACTAGGCCGTGATTTCAATAAAAAGAAGATTTCTTTTTCGTTCTTTTTTTTTTGACGTGATGAAAAGATATGCTCCAAAATGATAGCTAAAGTCAAAAGATTTTAAAGGAAAAATTGGAGCCTGATGAGCTGAAATGTATTGCTCCAACTTTTTGCGGTCCGTTCCTTTTCAGTAGTCTGACATCACACAACAGACTTGGTACGCTGGAGTGAAAAGAGGAGAGAGCGGTGCAGATGGAAGGAAGGAGCAATGGGAGAGTTAGAGAATTAGAAACAAGGGCGATGAGAGAGATAGAAACACTCCCTTGCGTGCTAATACAACACTTTACAGCAGAAGTGAAGTTAAGAATGGCTGGAGTAGAGAGGGATAGAGGGCCAACTTTTTCTGCAACAGACAATTTGGACAACAGAGAGAGGCGAGAGAGAATGAGGGAGGGAGGGAGGGAGGTGGGAAAGGACAAATGGAGAGATCAGCAAGTCTTTACTCCAGATGGAGCCTCAACCACAGACGAGAGGAGGGAGATAGAAAGTAAGGCTGTTCTCTGCAATGACACTTAAAGCCCAACCTCAAGTTTAGGAGGAATTGAGAAGAGTATTGGGGGGGGGGGGGGGGGGGGGGGGGGGGGGGGTTAGGAGGAAGAAGCGAGAGGGAGCAGCATCTCCCCACTGCGGTGCTCCAACATTGCACAGCAGATGCTGTACTTTGGAACGCAGAGAGGGGAGAGGAGCATGATGGGAGCTCAGAATTCATCCCATATCTTCCCTTCAAAGTGCAGCAGATGGAGGGAAAAAGATGGAAATTAAGATCTTGTGTTTTGAAAACAGAAAGATAGAAAAATAAAGGAGGAACGGGAGTTAGTGGTTGATGTAGGAGAGATGAAACGTGATGATAAGGGACAAGAACGTAGAGAGGAGTGGTAAACGGAAGACAACAGTTTTATGGGGGAGAGAGTAGCAGATAGAGAGAGAGAGAGAGAGAGAGACAGGGGGGAGAAAAAAAAGAAAAGACGATTTTTGACTTGATCTGAATTTATTTATTTAGAATTTATTGGTGTTTTCTGATGTGCCACTAAACCACGGTTAAGTATTAGTTAAGTTTAGACCCCAAACTGTTTGGTTAAGGTTCTGCAACACTCATGGTCATGTTTAAAAGAACTACATAAATCTGGAGTAACTGATGATTCCTTTTGGGTGCAGCACAACAGGCAGTATACGAGACATTTTACCACCTCCGAAGTTGTCATTGCTAACACGTTTGCAATAAATAGAACTCCAATATTCTCTCTCCTATTAGCTCTATTTTGGTCTCTGTATCCAGCTCTTTAGCTGCTAAATGCTTCAACATGTTTCTGATTTTGCCTGTTTGCCATTTGGTGCTCAGCAGGAAGCGCACAGGGTTTTTTTTTTACATTTTTTTAGTTTTTTGCTGAAACCAGCTTGAAGCAAGATCTATGAGCAGAAACAGTGAGGTTGTGAGCTGAAAAACACCAAAAAGCTCTGTGGTGCCTCTGTAGAGCTGATAATTCTCTGTGGGTGCGACTCCATCCACATTACGCTCAGTCGTCCGATCTACTGTGAGTATGAAAGTATCGACTCGTGCGCCTTCAAAGTCGAGGAAAGATTGCGATTGTAGTTAAAAGAGACCAGTGTTGACTATAGGAAAATAAAGAGTCATTTTGTGACAACGTTCTGCTCCTTTGGGTTGACATGGAAAAAACCGTCCAGCCGAGAAAGGGAAAGAGGAAGTAAGCACAGACAGATTAAGAAAGTAAAAATAAAAAGGATGGTGGGATCTATCAAGTGAGGCAGGGAGGAGGAAAAACTGTGACTGAAAATTCCTCAATGATCCAAAAGATAGATTGAAAGAGAGCAGCAAGTCATCTATGCAGTTGGCCCGAGCAGCACAGCGCAGACAGTGTGCTTCAGAGTTAAGACAGCAAGACATGAAGGCATGAGAGTTCGGAGTACAGAGAAAAAGACGGATATACTAGAACAGGAACGGAAAAAGGAAAAGAAATAAGAGAGTTGATTGAAGAGAGGAGAAGAAGAAGAAGAGATGGGGAATGAGAAAAATCACACAAGTCCTCCACCGGTACGTTCCAGCGCCGCACAGCGTGCACCAAGTTTTGGAGAGTGGAGAAAGATGTATGGAGCGGAGGGAGCAAGGACTGGACGAAAAAGCATGATGAGACATAGAAGAAGAAGAAGAAAATGATGACTGACAAATCCTCACAGTGACGGCTGCCTCACTGCAGAGTAGAAAATGCACTACGGCGAGATCAGAGCCACGAAGACGGAGGAATGAGATAAATAACAGAAGACAGAAGGATGGATGTTGCTCTGAATTCAAGTACTTTAAACTAAATCTAAACAGGTGACCCTATTAAGAATAACAGACGGAGTTGTAGGTGTGACATTATAGAGAGAAGAGGAATGAGTCCGAGGATACAGAGAAAGGGACCTTGAATTTAATTTAGAAAGGTTTCGTATTCACAAATAATGTAAAAAAAAAAGAGCTGTGATATATGAAATGCAGATTTTGCCGGGGTAATCATTGATTCGATCCAATACTCCGTGGTAGATCGAAAGCTCAAGCTGACTTTTATCATTATCTCGGCAACCAAAGCCATTGATATCAGTTTAATTTGACCCTGCTTTACACAGATGAGAGGCGATGCGGGGAGATGAAGACACAGCAGAAGGGACATAGTGTGGGCTCTTTTTTATTTTTTTTTTTAAATGGAAGTGAACAGAATTTTTTCTTATTTTTTTTAAAAAGCTGAAGAACAAAACTGAGAAAAGCAGCCTGGTTCCAGTGGGGCAGAGCAAAATGAGAGTCCTGCAACTAAAACTGACTAGATAAAGATAAAGCAAAGCAGGAAATTAATTGTTAAGGGACACAAAGCCCAGTTGTGTTTTTTAAAGCAGATACAGTGACAAAAGAAATTCTTTTTACAGCTAATCCTGTCCTGTATTAATCTGTGAACATTTAGAGCAGAGGAACCCGTCATTCCACGGCTGAGAAAGAAATGATCCGAGATCTGTAGCCATTTCAAGACATTTCGATACATTTTAATTCCTTAATTCTCGATAATTTATTTTAAGACCCTTTTAAGGAACCACAGTTACCCCGGAGGGAACGCGTGGGAGTGGATGGATGGATGAGGGGAGGAAAAAAAGAGACCCAGTGCTGCTAATAGAAGAGATTAGACAGCTAGGAAAGCATGAAAACAGATGGGTTCCTACATTAATGCCAGACTACCAGGAGACACAGAGAGAGACACTGAGACAGGGAGATGGACATGAGGGAGATAAAGAGCAGCGGAGGAAACCAAAACACTGAAATCAAGACAAGGACAGCCCAACAAACAAGGACATTACATTCAAGTATTTGGCTTTTAGCGGACGCTCTCATCCAGAACAACTTAAACAAGCCTTAAACTAGTATTAATTCAGCACATCAATTAAGACTGCCGGATTTCTTCCTAGGAGACGCAACAGCTTGAGAGTGAGTAAGTCTTCAAAAATCTGTTTTTTTCAAACCCCCGTTTGAGAGTCTGCTAACGTTTCACCTGACATAATGGTTTGGTTCACCTGAACCTCAGGCTCTGGGGTGAGTTTTTTTTTTTTTTTTTGGCACAGCTGGCAGAATAACTAGTAAACCCCAGACGAGGGCTAGGAGGTGAAATTAGAAACTAAGTTATCGCTTGACAACATGATAATAACCCAACATCAGAAGCACGACCCTTTCTAACCAATCATCTAGCAGTGTTTTATCTCCTTTCCAAGATAGGGAGGGATGCATGCGACTGTTTTGTGTATTAGTCTGGCAGAGGTGGAAATGAGTCACAAACCTTGAAGGTAAAGCAACGTGACATTGGTGTTGTTTAAAGCTCAGTTTGGCCACAGTGTGAATCAGGCAATCTCTGACAGACTAAACTAATGTTTCTTAAAGACCAGCACAAAACAGACAGTAGTCTACAGTGTACTGTTAATGAAGCTGCTCCAACAAAGATGTTTTCCTTGTCAGGACAGGAAAAAAGCCCTGAGCGTCCTGACAGACGATTCTCAGGCTTTACTCGCCGACAGTACGATGCGCCTTTGGTAACCAGAAATATTTTTATAACAAGTCTTTTGTTCCAAGTGTAATCATCATTTTAAATTGAGCTGCACAGTATTTAGCTTTATGTCCTATTGTTCAGTGAAGAGATTTCGAAGCCAATTAGCTGCAAATAAATGAGCCAAATATATTAAAACAAACCTTGAAATGCGAGCCTGCACCTCTCTGGATGCTTGAGATCTGTTATGTTATTCAGTAAGAATTGCAGTGACAAATGTTTGTCCTGATGTTACATCATTTACATACACCTTCGCAAACGACGCACCAGGTGGACAGGAGTGGACTTTACTTTCCCATCGCAACTTAGATCAGATGCTCGCACCAGCGTCATCGCAAAAAACAGTCTCATAAAGTGAGCACAAACTCTGAAACACACTTACTCTCCTCCATCCTGAAAGGATTATATGACAGTACCACAAATGGAGCACTGTATATTCAGTTTGTTAGCGAACGATTAACTCTCAGCCGCAGGAATGAGGATGAATAAGGGTATTTGTTTTGGTTGGTTGCTCCTGATTAAAAGGAACAAAAAAAAAAAAAAAAAACTATTTTGGGAAAAAAAAAAACACTCAAAAAACTTTCCTGTGTGATTCAGGAGCTGAACCAAGGTTATCAAGCGTTGAAAGCAAATGCATCTGCCCACTTTAACAACTTCGCTTTCTTCACTCCACCTGTTTCCACTTGTGTGACCGCCACATAACACTCTTTTCATTTCTTGTCCAAGGACCGTGGCATATACATTTTAGGCCGTGTTTATTTCATTAAACTTCATGAGGCCAGACACACGGCTTACACAGAGAAGTGGACCCACAGTATGCAGACAATAAAAGTAAACCGGAAAGTGTGAATACTCATAATTTGAGGTTTTGCAAACACATTTCCTCACCAGATAAGAAAAAAAAACAATCAGATATTTGCTCTCACTCCACCTATAATGTTATTTACTAGTCATGTGTGGTTTCTTTCCTTTCCACAAAAGCTTATCAGCATACATCAGAAATGCTATCTACCTCAGTACAATTTAACAAGGTAATGGGGCTCTGGTGATTTACAAACCATGGTAGACAGGAATGGTCTCGCCTACTGGGAGGATATTGAGTAGGCAGATTTTAACTGTGGTGAAAACCACTAACTTGTAAATCATTCCATTAAAAACGCATGCTAAGCACTTCTGAAGTTTATAGCGCTAAGCAATCTTAAGTGAAACGAGCACAATGCAAAAAAACATCGAAATTGATGGTTGGATCCCCAGTCAGCCTCTCGGAGAACGAGACAAAGCGCCAATGACTGCTCGCAACACAGTGCGAGACGCTAGTCCAGATGCAGGGCGGGAGTTGTTTTTTGACATTTTCTGATAAACTATTGATCCACATCGCATCATTCAAAGTTTTCTTGGTGTCTGGGAAGGCTCTCTGGAGGATGTATTAACAACAACCATCACAGGACCGAAAGACTGCAGGAGAGACTTTTGAAATCTAGCACTTGAAAGAAGCCTTTTTCTATGTTTTCTCTTTCTCGTCTGAACTCTGTATTTTTCCATGTGTCCTTAAAAATAATCACGTGTAAAGGAAGACAAGGCGGGAGGAGAAGAAAGAGACAGGCGCGCAGAGGATTCAACGTTGAAAAAACCCAATTTATTTTTGAGGTTAATGAAGTAAATATATGAAAAACATCTCCCATGTGATTCTGAAATTGGCCTTTTGCCTCTCTCCCAATGAAAGGAAAATAAAAATCAATAAAGTAGACATAAAAGTAGAGACAAGCATACATTAGTACTGTGTTAGCTTAATTGTTATGGCTCTACACTATAATTTTTAACAGAAAAAGGTGGAAACAGTCATGACTCAGATGCAGTCTTTTTTATTTTTAGTTCAATGACTCAACATTTTGGCATATGGGCGTCTTTAGGTTGTGCCAAAACATACATTCATAGAGTTATAAATAAAAAGACTGCAATAGAGTTGGGATTGTGCAAGTTTTCCCTTCTGATGTTTACCCGCTGTCCAACACAAGAATATGTGCGTTTTTTTCTTTAGCTCTACTACAAGTTAAATCTTTGATTTAACCCTAAACCGGCCGACTCCAAAATCCTAATAGTTCAGCTTGGGAACTATGCTTATTCACCTTTCTGTTGTTGCCTTGAGGCAGATGGAAAGATTGATATGACTCTCTGTGTGTGCACTGAAAATGAAGCTGCAGCCAGTACCTGGTTAGTGTAGCTTAGAGTAAAGAGCATAAAGAGACATCAGGAAGAGAGGTGAAAATATTCTCACTTTATTTTGCATGAGTCTGATCCTTTGTGCAGTGAAGTTGACGCGATGACGCGCAGACAACTAAAAGTAGCTATAAACAGAAGGCTGATGTAGTGGCAGCCGTTATGATAATTGCTTCCTCGATTTATTTTTTTCTTTATAAAGGTGAGGACAGATGAGAAAAGAATCTAAGCTTCAGCATGATACATTTCACTCTGCCGTGCTTTCTTTTTAATCCTTTTGCACCAGGCTAAGCCAGCCAGCAGGAGCAGTGTTTTCTCTAGGTAATCTAGCTCTTAGGATGTGTCATCGGTCAGTATTTGCCAGAAATCCCCAATGGACATTTTTCGCTGCTGTAAATACTACATGGCAGAATTTCATTGGCATGTTGCTCGAAGCTGATGCACCGTTGGGAACATTTCTCTCTCAAGTTTAAACTGGAACTAATGCTTCTTTGCTTCAATTTGCACCACCTTGGGCAAATTTTGCTTCATCTTGCTCTCGTTTGCCTCCTTCCATTGATTTTGCATACATTTCAGCTGCTGCCTCTAAATGATTATTTTTTAATTCTGTCTGAAGGTAGAGCAAGTGAGACAAGTGGATTGAGAGGGAGAAAGAGGTGGAGAGAAGGAGGGGGAAGGTGGATAAAACAGACAGAGGTGTGTGTTTATCAAGTGTTTCATAGTTGGCACAGTGATCCACGATCAATTGACGCTCTCAGATCAGTGGGGACGGTATGATCAAGGGAAGCCTGCGGTCACTGAACCCAGATCAGCTGTCGGAAAGGACGGATAATTAGGGAGCTGGAGAGAATATTCAGAAACAGATGGGAGGATGGAGGCGACATGTGTGGGAGAGAGAGAGAGAGAGAGAGACAGAGATGGAAGAAGAGAGGCAGTTTCTTTGGATGAGAGTGTCAGCTAAATGCGTAATAGAATGTAAAACAAAATGAGAGAGAGGGCTGAGTGATGGAGGGAAAGAGAGGGCAGAAGAGGAAAGAGGAGAACAAGGCAGGGACGAGGGATAGACAGATGGATCGGAATAGGAATGGACGGAAGGAGGTGGGAGGTTGAGATTCAGGTTGAGCCAAAGAGGGAAATGAGGAGACGGAGAAGCTGGGAGTGAGATAGAGTTAGAAAAAAAATATTGGTCTGTAACTGATGTACTTTGCTTCAGCAACACAGGTTTCTCCCCCTGTCGTTCCAATAAAGCAAATTTGAATTTGAGAGAGTTCTCGGCAGAGTGGAAACTTGGTTGGGAAGGCGTAAGGAAGCAGGAGGCAGATGAAAAAGGAATATATATGTATGTGCACTCAGTATGTGTTGTGGGAGAATTCCTCTCTTCCTGAAGGTTTGAAGTTGAAAGAGCATGAGAAAGATTGAGGGAGGAGGAGGAAGAGGAGGAGGTGGAGGAAGATGACAAGTAGGCGAAAATAGCTCCTGTGACCAGATCAACAGTTGGACCTTTGGGGAGTATGGAGTCTCAAGTTTGAGCTGCAGACAAGACCCACTGTCTGGCCACAACCACACACACACACACACACACACACACACACACACACACACAAGCAACAGAGACATGCAGATGCATTTGCAAGCAGAGATGTAGAAAAAGGTTTGTTAGCTGATAAGCAGATCCTGTACTCGGTATGTAATCAACACACACATACGCACCTTCTCCTTAGCTGAAAGCCCCTCTGACATCACTTAAAAACCCTTTACACCCTCCTGCACACACACAAAGGTTGCACAGCCGAGGGAGCAGCTATTTGTAGAAGTATTTCTTCGACCTGTTCAGAGTTATTAATTACACTCAATCTTCCTCAGCAAAGAATCACAGGAGTCTCCTTGATAATTTAACAACCCTACAGGGCTGCTGGAGACAATGCAGTCATTCCAGTCTGCGTGCCAGAGTCTATGACCAAACCACAGCATGTCATTTGTGGCTCAAGTGTTTTCTGCTCTGCCATCTTTTTTATACTTTTGCTGGACCAGCATGCATCTGTCAAACATGAAAGTCACTTGTTAATGCACGTAACTGCCTGTACTTATGAGCAACTGACACTAAATTAATATTTAATGATGCATTTAATTTGTTATTGACTCGTTTTCTTTGGTCTGTGTATCATACCACATTTCACCTAAAGGTTGTAAAGTGTGAGAGCGAACGCTAATAGATGCAAGTTGGGAAGTACGAAATTAAAATTAAGACAATGCGGCATTTTGTGTTAAAGGTCCCATATTGTATAAAGTGATATTTCCATGTGTTGTTTGATTATAAAGCAGGTATAGCTTCTATATTAATACTGTGAAAGTATCAAAGCCTCAGTCCACAGAGAAATGCACACAGCCTGTATTCAGAAACCTAGCCTTAGAACCAGCCGTCAGGATTTCTGTAACTCTGTGATGTCACAAAAAAGCAGTCACTGATCTCAGCCATGCCCCAAGCCCCACCCACCTGGACCCATCATCCAACCTTGCTGGATTTGGTTTATCTTAGTGTTTCCCTGAATTTGTTATATTTTCATTTGATCACCCAGAAAACAATCAGCCAATCAGAACACAGGCTCAGAGCCTCCTCTCTTCTGATTGGCTCACCGACCTGTTGACTGCTTTGCAGTAAGACGCTCTGTTTCTGAAACACCTTAAGTTATCTCAACTTTATCTCTGAGAAATCATGTTTTATTTCTGTCTGGTTTACAGAAGTCTCTAAATACAGCAACACCTATAAGCGTCAGCTGACGTTGCTATGGAGAAGGACCCAGTCAGAGGCACAAAACAGAGCTAGCATCCCAGAGATAATATCTTTATCACAGTAGCAGATTCAAAATGTCCCGTTGTTACAAGTGAGAACATGAACAATAGTTGGTGAATTCATTCAAAATTGACTCTGAACTGGAAACGACAGAGAGATGTAACAGAGGTATCTACCTGGACTCAGACTGAATGTTGTGCCTCACTGTGGGCGTCTTAACCCCTAAACCACGAGACCCATTTTTGTGTTGCCAATTTAACCAGGAAAGTTTCATTTTCACCACATTTTTGCCTGCTGAGAAATGGTGACTGCATTTGTATATTCTGCTTTTCCACATAAGGAATGAGAAGAGGAGACAAGAACACAAACTTCCAAAAGTTTTAAAAAAGACTTCAGTGTGTGTGTCAGAAGTTGCGAACTCTTAAGCTTAGATGTTTAGAGTTTCATGTCCAGCCAAGCCTTGGAAGTGCTCCAAATGTCAGTCACCTTACATCTTCTGAGAAAATGAACAGGACTTCTACTTTGCAACTATATTCCTTTACCCTACCACACACACAGACACATACACAACTCATCCACTAATCCAGTTCATCTCAATAATAAGAAATTCATTACTTTCTTTGACCACAGAAACAAGAGCCGAACAGCTGCGTGTGACCTATCGGCAGACTATTTATGTTGCCCACATTGCATCTAAACAGCGTGAGGCTCATGTACAATTTTCAGGGGCCTCCAGATCGATACGCCCCCGTAACTAGATATCATATCGTTTTTGAAAATCCATCACACCTGTACTCGCAAGCAATATACATCGTTTCTAATGAAAAAAAAAAAAAAAAGAAAGAAAGAACAAAAAAAAAAGAAAAAGGAGAGAGAAAAGCCTGGAGTCAGAAAAGATTAGAAATGGGTGAGAGAAAGACGAAGAAGAACAAGAGAGAGGGAAAGAGGGGAGATTGAGGAGAGATGAAGGGAAGAGAATTAAAGAGACTGATAGTTGAGCGTTGGGTCCAGAGGGCATGTGTGTGTGTGTGTGTGTGTGTGTGTGTGTGTGTGTGTGTGTGTGTGTGTGTGTGTGTGTGTGTGTGTGTGTGTGTGTGTGTGAGAGTGTGTGTGAGCGTGTTAGTGAGTGACCATATGCCTCACACACACCCACCCACCCACACACACACACACACCCACCCACCCACACACACACACACACACACACATGGAGAGGGAAGCTCATGAAGACAGATGCAGTGACCTTGCTTAGTGATAAGGCATGAAGATAAAGTAGTGTTGGATGAAATAACTGAAAAATACCAAGAAAAAACTGACAGAGGTTTGTGTGTGTGTGTGTGTGTGTGTGTGTGTGTGTGTGTGTGTGTGTGTGTGTGTGTGTGTGTGTGTGGGGGGGGGGGGAGTGCAATATAGATAGACAGGCAAATAGACAGATAGAGAGATGGAAAAGATGGAGATAATAGTGAGACAGTAAGAAAGACAAAGATGAAGAGACTGACACCGATGTGGCTCAGTACTGAGAAAGGCAGATAAACAATGAGATGGGAAACAAAGGGTAACCATAACATACAATTAAACTGCAACATTTATTCACCCATCCACACAATCTTACCATCTAAAATGAATTAATGACTTGTTTTTTGCTGATCCTCATAGTTTGAAGTTCTGAACTTGTCGCAGTGGTGTAGAAAGGTGCTCGAGCTGTGGTCAGCGCACTGTGACATCACTGTTATAAGTGTGTTTGCAGGTGCAGCAGAGCACACTTCAAGCCTGTGAGACGGTGCTTCAAACAAACAAACAAACTTGGTTATCTCAATAGAACTACAAAGACGTGGTTAATTCCTGTGCTGAGACATGATTATCGCTGTGTACTGATGGAAACCTGCGCAGGTTGTACTGTCCACTTGTGATGTCGAGTAGCATGCTAGGTGTTTAGGCAGTTCAAGTAATGAGAACACTTACTAGAAAAATTGGCATTTGCTTTTTCACCATGCTTAGGAATGAGAAAAGAAGAGACAAAACAAAACCACAAACCTCAGAGAGACACAGACATATTTGTATATGTAGCAACTTGTGAACTCTGAGCTAAATATTACGGTATGAATTTTATTCAATAGGACACTCACTAACACGACTGTATCTCACCATGTAGCTTAATCTCATTGACAGTCTTACTGCACCCTGACTATCGTTAGCATTAGCATCAGTTTCTTTTACAATTAGCCTGTAGACTATATAGCTAGCTAAACATGGTGTTGTACAGTTTAGTCAAGATGATGTGTTGCTGTTGATATAGTGGGACTAACTAAAACTTTTGGAAAAACATAGATTAAAAGCAAATTTACTGAACAAACATCACACAAATAGTACCCATAGACTGTAAAGAAAGATGGACGTAGCTTCCATGGCGTCACCAATAGGTTTATGTAGAGTGGTTTTGAGGCTCAGAGTGGGCTGCTCCAACGTAGCCATCTTGGCAGTGCCTGACTCCGCCTAACTCCTGGCTAATCCCATAATGGGGCATGTGTAGAGCTAAGACTTCCCTGCACAGTGGTTTGTGGCAAGCATACGCTCATCCACCTGTCACACAAAGTGCCCACGCCCTCAATTATACATAAACTTAAAACAGGTGAGCTATATAAAAATTCACCCCCCAGACAGTTGCCACAAAGGGGAACTTAACTATAGAGAGCAAAAAACATTTTTTGTACCAGGCTGTAAACATGTTTATTTCTGTTGTTAAATTTGGCATTTTTTGTCTGTGGGGATTGATTCGCTTTTGGAGCCAGCCTCTTGTAGCCATTCGAGGAACTGCAGCGTTTGGCTCTTCATTCATTGTTCAGCCCCGGAGGTTGCCCGTTGAGAGCTAGCATATTAGCTGACTGACGAACAGCTGCTTCTCTTGTCTCTGTTATTTCCAACCAGTTGCTGACAAGGTTTGTATTGTTAATAATACACCAGAACTAGAGCGTAACTGTTAACCCCACCCATCCCTGTCCAATTAGAATATAGTCAAAATTGCCATGAAACAGCCAAGAGAAGTGCTTCTGCAGGAACTCGATGGGGCCACTTTATCTGTCAGTCAACTGCAAATCCTCACGGAGTCCCCATCCGTGTGTGTTACGTCATGCCATCAGACGCCTCCCCCGTCTACTTGTAGTACAACTAACAATACCTAAAATATGGCCGCTAGTATAGCTGTCTCTTTTCATACTTCAGCTCCTCGTGTTTCAGAGTTGAGACCTTGAGAGGATAAGACAAAAATAGTGCCACAGTAACTTAAAACAACTTTGAGTTTGGAAACAAATCGGACGAGTCTCTGTGCCTGACCACAGTAGTGTTTTGCTGGTATCTGTTTTCTTTCTGATTGTCGTACGTTCAGTCACTATTTGCCAAGAGCCAACTCTGCATGATGGCGCCAGAGAACAAAGCTGGAAAGCCTTTATTGAGACAGAGAGATAGACTGTTAGACATCTAGATAGACAGGCAGATAGGAATGCAGGGAGACAGAGAGACAATCACGCTGCACAAACACCGTAGAGGTCAATGCTATCACGGAAACGAGCGGTTATTTCGTAGCATTTCATCATCATCATCTATCTCGGTCGCTTGCGCTCTCTCTCCCTCTTTCATGGCTGGATTTCTCATTGATGACAAAGCCATTTATGTCTCTCTTATGTTCCCCCCGCCTCCCTCCTCTTCACCCCCCCCCCTTCCGTCCCTCTCCACGCATCCCTCACAGTCTCTCCCTTATTCTCCTTGCTATTTATGCTTCCTGTGTTTTATTTTTCTCAGGTTTTTTTTTTTTCTCGCCTGCACTTTCTCTCGTCTCTCATTCTCAATTTGTGTCTCCTCTCTTTACTCCTCTCTTTGTCTTTCTTTGCCTCGCTCGGGCTCACATCTTGGCTATTTTTTCCTCCTCTCTCACCTCATCTTCATCACTCCTCCTTCTCCACCTCCCCCCAACCCCCTCTCTCTGTCTTACATCATTTTCTCTCCCCCTCCCTCCTCCTATCCATTTTACCTTTCTCTTTCCCATGATTTAAATTCTGCACATCATCTTTCTTACTTTCTTTTGCTCGGCCCTCCCCATCCTTCCTCGCCCTCCTTCACACGCTTTCTTCCTCTGTTCCCGCCTCCCTTATTTTTCTCACCACATTCCCACTACCGCTCCTTTTCTTTCCATTCTTTCTTTCCCTACTTTCTTCAACTTGTGCTTTCCTAATTCTCTCCTTTAACTTTCCTTTCATCCATTTCTCCCCTTTTTATTTCCCCTCTTTCCCCCCACTTTCTTCCTCTCTCTCCCTTTTCACTGCTCTCCTTATGTACTTTTTTCCTCTCTCACCCTTCTCACTCTCTACTTCTCTCCTTCTTTGAATCCTGTCTTCTCCCTATTCATCCTTCACTCATATTTCTCCCTCTCATCCCCCACACCCTCCCGTTCGTTTGTTCCTTTATACCTATCATATATCTCTATACTTTCCTACTTTTCTCCCTCCTGTCTCTCCTTTTCATCCTTACTTCATCAGATTCTTTAATCCATTCTGCACGGCCTTCTTCCTTTCCTCCACTCTACCACCCCCTTATCTTTCTCCATCCATTCCTGCCCATGTGTTTTCCTTCATCCCTTCCTTTTCCTCTTGTCTTTAGTTCTTCCCTTTCTTTTTCCTGCCTACCCCACCCTACTCTCCTCCTTTCTTCAAACAACTACTCCTTTCTTTCCTTTATCTTTTCCCCTTGGTTCCTCCTCCCTTGCTCTGACTTTCTTCTTCTGTCTGACCCTATAATCATCTTCCTTTCCTTTCTGTTTTCCTTCTTTATCAAAACAAGCATCAAGTACAGAGCCAATATGACAATTAGATACCCACTGCAATAATAATAATAACAGTATGGAGTACATAAAGAAAGATAGATTAGTCAGTACTTAAGTTATAAAGTTAAAAAGCATACTTCATGAGACTTAAATCTCCTTAAATAATGCATAAAGCAGATTATATGTGCACATTTCTAATGATTGATGTGTTCTTCCTCTTCCTCCCTCAGCGCTCAGAGATAACCGCATCCAGCTGCACCGCTCCACCTCCACGGAGCTCTCCATCACCATCGCTGACGTGCAGCTGTCCGACGAGGGCGAGTACACCTGCTCCATCTTCACCATGCCAGTCCGCACCGCCAGAGCCACCGTCACCGTGCTAGGTGGGTCGCACATGTGCATATGTGTGGGGGGAAAAAAAATCATTCATCCGGATGTTACAGGGGTTGCAACTTTGTCCAGACCTTAAAATAAACCCCCGGACTGTTTGCACCCAACTGTAAAGAATATGTTTATTTTCAGAAAGAAAAAAAAAAGTGCAAGTCACCGGTGTCTCGAACAGCTGGGTGAAATAGGTTTTCTGGATTTTAAGGAAAAGAAGAACATATTCTCTTTCCTGTGTGTCCTTGAAGGAGGATCCCTCTCTGTGAGGCCCATCCTAAGGTCACTTCAGAGTTTTCTTTCCTTCCTAGACTCTTTTTTTAAAACCTTTGTTCTGATTGAGCCCTAATGGAGCAGAATGGCATCCTTGTCTTGCTTGTGTTTACACTCAGGCATGTCTCCTTTGAGACTGATTGACGGCTTTACAAATCAGCTCGGCTGCAGTCTATCTTAATATGTCTCCCTAACCTGTAGGATTGCGGCAAATTTAAATGGATGACTTGAAGCTTTCGGCATCTTTTCTTATTTTCTCCCCAGCTTTCATGTTGTTTGTAACGATTTTCACAAAAAATGCCCACTTTTTCTACCGGCCAGTCTCAAGACTGCACACAGAAATTGTTAGCCCATCAAATTACAGAATCCTTTAACTTGAAAATTGCCAAAAGTGGCTCAAATTCACCTTGATGCACCGCTGTGGCTTTGTGTTAGCCTGACCTACCCTGCAGAGTTTACCCTCTCTCAGCGCAGAATGAAGTTTGACCCCGTGGCTGTCTGCTGTAAGAGTGACTTGCTGGGAGAGGCTGCCTGTTGGCACGAAGCACAGAAATGCTGCTCCACCTGTTAAGTGTTGCGTTTCCATGAAGTAAGAGGACTTAGGAAAGACCATTTGTCAAAGTCAAAGTTGACATATGCTGACATTTAGTGCCTAGTATGGGTATACCTGCAAAAACACTGGATCCTGCACTGCCCGTAATGCAACTCATCTATTGGTTTGATCCTGTATTCCTCCATGTGTAAAATTGTTTCCCTTTGGAGTAAAGATGGTTTTTCTGTCACAGATGAATTGAAATATAAATTGAAACACTTCCAAATGAATCCAAAAAATTATCCTTTTAACAGTACAGTGGACCACGATGTAATGACTCCACAGCCTTGCTTGTGATGCCTTCATCCAGTTTGATCCAGATCCTTGCTTTGTCTAAGGTTATGACCTCATATAACTCTCGTGTGTGGAGATAAACTGGCTCCACTCATCTTCTGTGAGATGGATGTTATTACCTACGTGTGATGCTTCCCCTGCAGCCTCCTATAAATTGCGGTCATCCTGTCAGCAGTGAGTGAGCCTGTTTATTGATTGGATATTGGGCTAATCGGTTTTGGACCCCCGCAAACTGTCTTTTAACTATTGATTTTGATTGGTCGTGTTATTGTTCCTCAGTGTCAGCTAATGCTGGCTGTATTTCATGGTTTCTCTTGAAGATGAGAACAAAGCAGTGCGCTTGGCAATAATATAATGTACCAGCTAATGGCTGTACAACCACAATGGGGACTTAATGTACACGTGGGAGAGACAGCTGGTCAGATATTGCTGTGACGCTGTGGAGGGCAGATTTACGGCCGAACCTCGTAGGGCATCCGGTGCCACCTTTAAATTGCTGTGTAATGAAACTGAGACATTGTTTGTGCTGATCACAAAAAAACCTGCATCCATACAAATTGGCTTCCATCATTTAATTTTGCATACCTTCTGATACAGCCAAGAGTTGGTTTTTACTCCAAGCTTGTTTGTGATAGTGAGGAGGGTTTTTTTTATTATTAGTTTTTGCCATTTCTTCTCTGCTTTTCTTATCCAATACATCATAATTTGCCAACAAATTAAACTTGGATGAAAACCGAGCCGCGTCGGGTTTCTGGAAAATGTATTTAGTGGAAAGAGGAGATGCTAAAATTTAGATATTTAGGGCGGGGCAGGGAGGCCTGTGTTTACAACGGCTGTTATGTAGCTGAAGGGCCACAGGGCTGTTCCCCTAAAATTTGGGGTTTGTGAGTCGACAGCTGTGGAAGCATCCTTGAATAAATCATTTTGTTGATATTTATTCAAATGTTTTGGCAGTGCTGCAAAGTATGTCAGAAAGAATGAAATGTGCTTCCCCTGGACAACGGCATGAGCAGTGCGTTTAAAATGTTAATGTGATGTTTGTGTGTGTTTGTGTAAAGGGGGGGGGGTTATGTAACTGGAAGCATGTTGAAGGCGGGTCTACTTTATCTCTTTAAATTCAAATGAATATGAGAATCACTCCTCCTATTTCTTCCAATATTTGCAGTAATTGTGATTCAGGCATTTTTTATTCGCTGTAATTGACAGCTGTGACACTGTATGCTGCGTTCAATAAATATTTCATGACCCCTGAGAGGGAGCCAAACCATTAAAAATGTATGGTAAAATGTCTAAAACGCATGGACCCCTATGGGAGAATCAGCCAAAGATATCGAGTTTTGGCAGAGCGGTGTTCACGCGTGAGTGTTTTATTCTTGTTTTGACATGTGGAGGGTTTTTGACACACACACGTAAACACACACAAAACATAACCGCTGAGCATGGTCAGTTTTAAATGGTCGTGTGTCTGTTAGAATAAAATGGGTGGCGTGCCTGCGCGCTCCCTCCTGAGCTAAGCAGAGAATGATTTATAATGGCTTTATTCTCTTTTATTCTCCTTGTAGAGGAAAGGGTCTCGACAGGGCTTCTCCAGCCAATTCTATACGTGCAGTATTATTCCCTCATTAATATTCAATGCTACTTTACTGCCAGAGAGCTTCCGCACACAGTGCACTACATCAAATACTGCTACATTAAAAATTGACCACATTTTTATTTTTTTGATCTATACCTTGGTTAGTTCATGGCACTTTATATTGGTTCTTCCCTTTCTGTCCATTTGTCTGTCTTAACTGTGGGAGGTGGGCAAAGTATCAGGAGCTACTTTCAATATCATTTAAGGAACATGAGCTCCATTAACATCTATTTATCTTTCTGTCTATCTATATTTTCTCTCCTCTGTCTTTCCTCGCTCGCTGACTACTCGTCTTATTTTGGAAACGTGGCGTGAAAAACACATTTTTACAAATTAAGTTGTTGCAAAACCTTAATTTGAATGAAAATCAGTTTTCCTCTTGGCAGCGCCTCATGCCCTGGTCTCTAACTTTCTGTCTAACTTTCTCTGCCTCTACTCTTTCACCCCCATCTCTCTGTCCATCACTCCCTCTTTCCTCCATTAAAGCAGAAGATGGCGGGATAGGTGGTACGACTGCAGACCGAATGTTCATTATTTTCAAGAGCAGAATGACAGTAAACTCCGCCAACACTTGGAGAAAAGTGCCGCCCACAGTGGCTCCAGATGGAGTACGGAGAGAAAAGTTTAATTTTCTCCTCTCTTGCCTTTCGACCGCAGCAGTGGAGGCAAAGTGGATACTTAAATATTTGGCAGAATAGACGTGTGGCTCTTCTGCTTCCGTTGTTTTTTTTTTGTTTGTTTTTTTCACTTCGACTCGTGCTCCAAGTTAAAACAGTAATCAGAGCGAAAATGTTTCTCATTTTAACCGACAGTGAGCGCAGGGAATCTGGAAGAACACCTTCGGGAGGGAGGAGAAGGAATCATGAAATTTTGGTTTGGCTAGGGGCGTCCTGGTGTTTCAATTGGCAGTTTGATTCTGACCTTTGGCTAATGTCATCCCTCTGTCCCTTTCAGCTTTTTCTGCAAACAGTCACCCAAGGCTCCAGCGTACGCCCCAAAGAAAAACATTTAGTCTGCCTGAGTCATTCCATCTCCCATTTTGGCTTTTAGCTAATGAATTCCGGGAGTCCTGTTTAATAATCTCTGCAAAATATAATTTATTTCTTTGACATTCTGAACTGTCCTGAAGTAACTGAGAGTGAACAGTCATACAATGCTATTTACCACACTGGCTTGAGCTGCAGAGATGCTGAGGCTGTCAGAGGTAATGCAGAGCCCACGCTGCTGATTTTAAAAGGATAATGCATTATTATTTATTTCAACAAATTAATTGCTCTTCCGTCTTCTTCTCAGTAGGCAGCCGTCCTGCCTTTTAAGGCTTCACTGCAAATCCTGGAATACTTAATATGCGCACCTGAAGAACTGTTCTGAATGTTAAATTGATGAAGAATTTTTATCTTTTTTCTGTTGGGAATATATTTTGTCTCTGTATTCAGCTTCTGTAATCTTGTGTCATGTTTTCAAGTCTTACTAAAAATGTGGTTCGCATTTCACTTCCTCAGAATCATCACAGGAGTGATATGTACAGTACTTATGAGTCCAGCCTTTCTGCAGGGTATTAATACAGATAAGATTAGACATAGTAAGAGTCTACTGTGTGTTCTCATGGACCTTTCCTGTAAAATATGCAGCACTAATGGCATTTTTCAATCAATTGAGACCATTTGAAATGAATTTCAATGTAAAAAAAGCTAATCATTTGTTAGTGCTAATGAGTGTATATGGAACATTCAGACTACTATAGTGTTTTTCTCCATGCAACCAAGGATGCACATGTAATTGGGTCCAATACTGACCTTATTTTAGGAAGCAGGTCAGGTAATGGCAAGACAGATCATTAAATACAGTTTCTCTGTCAGTGTCGCTATAAAATTCAGTGAAACTACCATAAACATTTATTAATTCATCTTTACAAAAACTTATTGACAGTGATTCCATACAGGGCTGCAACTAACAATTAGATTAATCTGCTAATTATTTTCTTGATTAATCATGTCTATGAACTGTCAAAAAATCCTGTTGTAATTTCAGACAGCCCAAGGTAATTTACTGTATTCATATTTATTCAAAAAAATTCAGGCTGCAAAACCCAAAGATATTCAGTTTACTATCATATCAGGCACGAATCAGCGAATCTTCACATTCGAGAAGCTGGAAGCAGAAAACATTTGGTGTCTTTACTTGGAAAAAGAACTTGTACATAGTAAGCGATCGATTGTCAGATTCATTTTCTTTTGATCAAGTAATTGAATAACTGACCAGTCATTGCAGCTCTAGTTCTACATTTCCTACTAACGTGACCTTCAAACTAAACAATCAAATAAAAATAAAAGCTTTTTTTTTTTAATCTGTTGAACTGTTGCCATGACAACATTTTTTTTTTTTTTTTTTTTTTTACAGCACCCTCCAAAACCGTTACAGGTGACCGTTACAGAAAGGCTTCATACTGGTTCAGACTGGTTTCTGATCTGCCGTCGACACTGTAAAGGTGTCGTTGAGTTACAGCACAAAAAACTTCTTGGTCAGAATTGGAGAACCACTGTGTCAGGAAATTAGGGGCAAACAGCGCCGTCTAGTGTCACATACCCAGCTATCTAACCCCACTCCCTCCTGAGAGGTTTTGCGGCGCTCTGTCGGCATCAAGCTACTTCTGCCTTTGCTAAACACTCATTATTAGCACGGCTCTCGAGTGGTCAGCAAATATTGTATATGAAATATTGTAGTGCACCAAGGCCTAATTGGCACCGATAGGGAGACAGCTGGTTTGATGCTTGTGGAGGGTCAGGGTTAACAGAAGCTTTACAGAATTTTGAGCCACTGTGCAATGACTGTGAACAATTTTGGGTGCAAATGATAGCAAGCCTGCATCATTATTCATTTTCTTCTTCTTTTTTTTTTTTTTTTGCCCAGCTGGTTTCCATGAGAGCTCTAAAAATTTGTCGAAAAAGAAATTCAAGCTTGACTGTGATATTGAGGTTGCTGTATCAAGTTATGCTGTTAACGTTCTTTATTTTCCCCCATAATTCAGTACAATACAACTTTGCAAACATATGCAGTATTTGTTTGTCTTATTTGCCTTCCTTTTATTTATTTATTTAGCTTTTTTTGCTTTTCCTTGCTACAAGGTGAGCCCTGCAGCCCTCTCTCTCTCTCTCTCTTTCTCTCTCTCTCTTGCTTAGTCACTAACTCTTAATGTCTCTCTACCTCTCTTCAGGTGTGCCCGGTAAACCTCAGATCTCGGGCTTTGAGAATGCAGTGCCGGAGGGGGGCAAAGTCACCCTGACCTGCATCAGTACTGGCAGCAAACCCCCTGCCAGGCTGATCTGGTACCGCGGAGACCAGGAGCTGGAAGGTGAGTTATACAGGAAGTGTGCGGACACTCTCATTGTGTGTTTGTGAATGTGTGTGTGTGTGTGTGTGTGTGTGTGTGTGTGTTTTTTCTGCGTTGCGGGGTCAGAAAATGAACGTTTGACGTGTCTGTTGTTGTACCCTGGCTTGTACTCTTTCTATATCTGTCTGTGCGGTGAGGACAGTGCATGGGTGTGGTTGTGTGTGTGTGTAGGACAGTGTGTGTGTGTGTGTGTGTGTGTGTGTGTGTGCAGCTTCAAGGATATTCTGAAGGAATGCAAGGATGTGGTTTTGGCCTTTGTGCGTGTGTTTGTCTCTGGAATTAAGTGTTCATGTGATCCTGCAGCGTGTACAGGGATTTGCAAGTGTGTATGTTTATAGAAATGCGCAAATTTGTGCACATATCCCTCAGTGATTTTGTGCGTTTGTTGTGTGTGTGTGAGAATGTGTGTGTGATCATGCTGTGTGTGTATTGTGTCCTTGCCACGTTGCCTGCTGTCTCTCTGTGTGCCCTAAACCTGTGCCTGCATATGTGTGTGTGCGCAAGTGCGAGAGCATGCTGCCTGTGTGTGTGTGAGTGCCGAAACATGCTGTGAGAGTGTTTGTGTGTGTGTGTGTGTGTGCGCGCCCTTCATTCCCATCATTTCTTCATGCCGTGATCCTTTAAATTTGTGCCTATGCATGTATCTAGGAAATGTGTACGTGTTTGGTGTTATTGTGTTTTGTACGTGTGTTGCTGCAGAGTTTATTCTTGCAAATATCTGTGTGTGAGTGTGTGCGTGTATGTATGTGTGTGTGTGTGTGTGTGTGCGTGTGTGTGTGTGTGTGTGTGTCATCCGTTGAGCTGCAACATATCTGCAACCGAGAGTGACACAACAGAGAGCGAGAGATAGCGTGGGTCGGATCTAGCCAGGGATAACGACAAAATCCAACAATAAAAGGCAGGGCGGAGGAGAGGATGAAGGGATGAGGTCGAACACAGAAACAGAGATAGAGAGAGCTTTGCATGAGGTCAGACTGACTGGTCTTTTGTTACAGATAAACAGGAGAAATGAGCAGGGAAGAGAAAGGGAGCGGCAGAGGGAGCGCAGAGAGGATGACACGAGCGGACAAATTAACCGGCTTTTTTTCCCTCACAGATAAACTGAAAAATCAAGGAAACGATTGGCAGCTTCTGACTCACACCAGTAGTATTGGCAGTGGTAACGTTTCTCCGAATTACAACCATGTCTCCCATAAACCCCCCCCCACAACCAGCACCACCACCACCACCAGCACCACCACCACCCGCTTCTTGTTGCCTCATCAGTCAGAGGTTTTCTGTTTTGCTTTACCGAGCAGAAAAAAAACATGTTGGAAGTGTTGTTTCTGTCGCCCTTTCGCTCCTTCCACCATCTGCCTTCACCAGAAACTATATAAGCTTAAAGCTATGTTTGTGCTGGGAGAACAGCGCCCTCTGTCTGCGTGCACAGCTCTCCAAACAGATGTCCTGCCAAATCCTTCTCTTTGTAAACTGCAATGTTTAGACTTCTTTGCAGTGGCCTTTTCTACAGTAATTATACTAATATAATTTGATGATATAATATGATAATGATTTATTGATGTGAAAATGCTACACTCTGGCTTTGTAATGCAAAAATAACCCCATCTCGTGTCCTGATGCCTTGGCAGCATTAGTGTTTGCTATAATTATGGATTGAAATGAATCGAAAGAATGGACTGAAGCTACAAAGAGGAGGGATGGGAGCGCTGCCCGACTGAGGACAGATTATCTGGTCTTTTTGTTACAACTGAACTAGAAAAAAAAAAAAGGAGACAGAGGGGAAGAAGAGTGTGGGAATTGTTGCTTTTTAGAGAGTTTGAATTTCTGTTTAAAGGGTCGGTTTATCCATAAGACAAAAAGATACATTTTAGCCTTGCAGATAGGTTTGGTATTATTCGGCCATGTTTTGAGATATCCAACTCTTAAGATTTGTATTCGTGGTGCTCACAACATTGAAAAGTTTCATAAAAAAAAAAAAAAAAAAAAATCAACAGCAACACGTCTCTCCAGAAAACAATGCTTTGATGTCGCTGGATTATTCACAAACCTAACTGTGGGGTTTCCATAAGAATAACCTCTACTAAAGAAACAGTCCTGAGCCCAGGCATTATATTCATATTGGACATATCTGCACCTCGTGATTTACATGCAGCACCGGGTCATTCAGGGCCATTGCTGAGAGCAGTGCATGTGCCCTTTATGTAGGAAGATGGAAAATGAAAAGGGAAGCGGGGCAGACAAGTAGCACATCTGCATCCTGTTACCATCTGCAATAAGTGTTTGCTCTCTTTTAATTTTAACCACAGTCCTTCTCCAGTCCTTCTCCACATTAACCATACCTTAAATGCGTGGTAGCAAATTAGTATCGCACATCCATAAAGTTAGATGAGCCACAAGAAAAAAGTTTGAAAAAGAATATTCAAAATTGAAGCATCGCAGGCCCCAACTTTTAGTCCCACGTGTTGGTCAAGTTCCAAGTAAGTTCGTGGTAAAGTCCCATGTCTCTGAAACACCAGTCCTCAATTTGTTCTGTTAAACTTGTGTTGTCTTGACGCCCAGACTGCGAAAGGTCTGGAAAAAACAGCCACTCCACAGCTGCAGAAGACATTGTGTAGCTGCGTTCACCGGCTGAGACTGGTGACCTGAACAGCATGCATACAATCAGTGGAGTGCCCCTTCAACCACAGGTCGTTTGCCGTGCAAGGACATTGCAGAATAAAATCAATTTCTAAAATGTTGGTATTGAATGTTAATAAAGAACACAGTCACTGAACATAATCCAGGGTTTTGCTGAGTCAACGTTCTTATCTGCCGATAGAATTGCATCCAAAGTGAAAGGGTCATTGCTTCCCTTTTCGTGATTTGGGCGAACTGAGCCTTTAAAGTAAATGACGAACAGAGTAAAATAGAGAAAGCGATTTGAAGGAGATGACCTCACTGCGAACGATGGTGCATTCAAGGCCTCGCCCAGACATCCTGACGCCGTTCAGCATCAGTCAGCTGTAGCATGAAGCTCTTTGTTCGGTTTTTATTCAAATGCACTTGTTTAGGAGGGGGTGGGTGGTGGTGGTGGTGGGGGTGCACCACCTCCAAAGAGGAATTAATTTTAATACAGTGAATCCAATCAGTCTGATATCAGAAGCCGTGACTTCTCGATTCGATGGATCTGGGATCTCTACTTCAAAGGAACACAACAGGACAGCCACTGAGTCTAAATACAGAAATTTATTAACTACTAACGACTAATACAGTGTAAATGTAATGTCTGATAATTAAGAAGATGCAAAGTGGAGCAAAAGAACGGTGTTAATCAATAGCTGTGTAATGAATTGGGCGATGGTGGGAGAGAATATGATTAGGCTTTCTTTGTAGCTGTAACAGCAGGAGAGCTGCTAGTGCTTCTCCTCCTCCCATCAGCAGCAGAGCTGTTAGCGTCCTCGCCGCTGTCGTCAGATTGTGTAGGTTTTATAAAGAGCGCTGATATTCTGTCCTGACTTTCAAACGACTGCGGTCGATTCCATGTGGTGGGGTCCGGTACTGTGATCCTCATGAAGCTGTCAGACCCCATGAATGTAGTAAAACAAAACCACGTGCGCGCACACACACACACACACACACACACACACACACACACACACACATACACAACTTTGATTTACACACTAGTACCCGTAATAGACGGTTGATAATCACACACACACAGGCTGTCACACAGTGCTCATCTCCAGCTAGATAGCGGAAGAGCACCTCGGGTCAGTGTGCTATTATTACAGCTTCTCATTCATGCAGTTGTAGTCTGTGTGTGTGTGTGTGTGTGTGTGTGTGTGTGTGTGTGTGTGTGTTGGAAAGATGAGCCCATAGACTGCTGCTCACCACTGCCTCTCTGACAGCTTCACTGACAGTAAAAGGAAAGATGGAGAGTGAGAGTGTGAGAGGGGGAGAGAGAGAGAGGGGAATGAGGGCGTCACAGATGTAGAGAGAGAGAGAGAGAGAGTGTGTGTGTGTGTGTGTGTGTGTGTGTGTGTGTGAGAGAGAGACGCCTTGTATCAAAAAAGTGACAGTGAGGGGCTGCTGAGAAAACAGAGAACAGAGAGAGAGTGAGTGAATGAGCGGGAGTGTGTGTGCGTGCATAAAAATAGACGGAGCGACTGTGAGGATAGCGAGAGACTGATGGAAGCTGTAAAGAGCTGACGGAAGAGAGAGACTGAAGGAGAGAGAGAGAGAGAGCAGTAAGGGAATTAAGAAAACCACAGAACAAGAAGGAGCGAGGCGGCTTTGCGGCTGAGTGGGAGCGCAGACTGGGGGGGGGGGTGAAGCAAAGGGGGACCAGTTTAAAAGAAGAGGGGACTGGAGAGCGCAACAGGAGAGAGGGGAGAAAAACGAGAGGAGGCTGACGAAATGGAGAGAGAAATCTGGAAAGAGGATTTAGATAGAGAGAGCAGGGAGAGGAGGGGAGACGGAGAGCAGGAGAGAGTGCGGGAAAAGGGAGTGGTAATTGAGAAGAATGAAAGGCTAAGAGCTTTGAAGACTGTATTAGTTGTACTGTGTGAAAGGGCTATGGATCATTTAGTGACATCGATGTATTGGATTGGAGATAATGGGGATTTATGGTGGCACTTAAGGCCATACCGGCTGAATACCGGCCCAAATTGTCATAATGCAGGACGTGGGGCGGATGGCGAAGGGTACATGGGCGTGTGTCCATATGGAGCGATGTAATGTAAGAGACGAGACAGAATTAGACAGCGGTGGAGGAAATGCTCTGATCTTCTGCTGAACACGTCTTCACGAGTGTAATTCCTCCTCTTAGGATTCTGCTCCAGTAAAAGTCATTTTAGATTATAAGTTACACTCGTAATGATGCAGAATGGCTCCTTTGAGATCCTTTATCATACATCTTTATTTGTTGTATCCATCGCATAACACTTAGCATTGGCAGCTTTGAGGATGTAAAGGGTGTAAGAGTGAGAGGATTTGAAAATCTGTGTTAAGACAGGCAGTCGCAGCACGTTGGGACATCGAACAAATCTTGGGCTCTAATGCAAATTTTCAAAAGTTCCCGAGGCTCAGAGTGGCATCTTGAAATTGCTTGTCTAGTGTGACCAAAACCAGAACAGCCCAGATCCCCAAAATATTAGATTTCTGCAGTGACATGAAATAAAGAAAAACAATAGAGTGCATATATCGAGTAAAGTATTCCCATCTGAAATGAAGCGCAGTAGAAGCCGAGTGTATAGGAAAATGGAAATACTCGAGTAAAGTGCTTACTTAAAGGTGCTTAATCACCTCCCACCAATAAATAAATATAGTCGAGACAGAAATAGCACGACGTAATCAAAATCTGCTCCAGCAGCTTTGTGATCCAGTAACAGGACTAATGAACTCTTTCTAAATTAGATGACCTCATCCGAACGTTCAAATCAGACTCAAGTGCTTTCGCTGGCTGTAATCCGATTTGAGCTTAAAAGTGATGACTGTTTTGATTATTTTAAACCCCCCCCCCCCCCCCCCCACCCCCCCACCCCCATCAACACCACCCCTCCTTATCCAGGGAAGACGGGCTTCTGCTGAGCACGCACAGCAGTGTTAAGCCATACTTCACTGTCTGCTCACAGCTACACGTTTTCACACCTCTGAGATGCCAAGTAGAACCAGGGTTTTCTACTTTTGGCGACTGAGCTGCTCCACTGGAGTAGCTCGGGGTTAAGCGCCTTGTTCATCCGGCAAAGTTGTTGAATATCAAGGAGGAGTTTTACTCACTCGTTCATTTTGCTTTCCCCATAGTCGTCCAACCGATCCTTTTTATGTGTTGTTTTTGATCCAGATCCGGGGCCGCAACACACGATTGTTTTCTAACAATCACTTTTGTTTGTCAAACGTCAAAATACAGAGAACAATGCATCCATCACCATTCATCAGAGCCTCATTCAAAAAACATTTACTGTAACAATTTTCTTTTATAGTGTTAACCTCATTTGGATATTTTGTCAGTTTAAAACAGGGAGGGATAATTTCACACAATATTCAAAATGTTTGAAGATTTTCTTTGGCTCAGGTGAAAATTTGAAGTAGTCTAAACTGCTTTTATTTTTCATTTCTCACAATATGTCCCACAGACCTCATTCCATTTCTTTGATTATAAAACCAACGTTTCACATCTCATTATTTGGCTTTAAGATTTTATTAGCCTAATTGATTAACTGACTAATTTCAGCTGTAATCCAGAAGTTATGGCCACAAACACGCTTCTCCAGCCTCAAAAGCCCGAACACGCAGGGCGCAGTAATTGCTGCATCCACTTGTTCGATTCTCCTAATATGATTGTTTTGTGGTGGATTGTACGCTTGAGGGTCGAAGCATCGGCCGCCCCAGCATCTCATCTGCATCGCATCACCACCTTGGGGGAAGTTAGTCTCGAGGACGCGGCGCTTGCCCACCTTTGCGTTCGAGGAATGGGAGTGTTATAGAAAAGTCTGGGGCTTCCCATTAAACTTTTAGCAGGTGCTGCAGTATAGTCGGGCTAAAATATTAACGAAGGCGAACGCTACACGCACTTTCCACTAATGCTGCGAAAATATAATTGAATTTTAATGTTTATTTTCAATCATTTATCAGTCATTAAAACACAACTTTGATGATATGATATGTTTTCGTAATGACCTGGTATCTTTGTGAAGTGTCGTAAACTTTTGAGCTGTTTTTAATAGTCACGAATGAAGTGACGAGGTAATGATATAATAAATTGATACTGTAAATTGACCTTAGATGATGACTCGAGAATGTACAGTCAAGCATGGTGGCTAGATAAGCAAATGTGTGGCCTTCTATTTTTAAGCTGGTTTAAGCTCTTTAAAAGAGCTGATATACTGTAACTTCTCTCCATTGATGCAGCATCCAGGGTTTTCGTTTATGCTGATGGCTTTGTGCCGTTTCCTTCACACTGAACAACCATCATTTTTCACACCTTTATTGTTACCTCTACGCCATCAGCTCTGCTTTCTGTCATCTGTTGCATGAACTGGGCCGCAGACTGCTTGTTATGTAGATGTAGAGACCCGGCTTGAACATTAGCTTGAGTGTACATACAGTGTATATCGAGGGTCATATTTTACACTTACATTAAACTTGCATTAACTGCTGTTTTCTGGCCACATGGGAGAAGCAGAAAGAAGCTGCACTCAACACTGATGTATTATCAGCTCATAAAGATGATATGTGGAACTCGTTACAGTGAAAGCATTTTGCCTGTTTACACATCTAGCACATATGGAGCAGCAGTGACATTCATTAGGAGTCATGTTAATGTCCACATGATGACTGCGCGTCCAACATCGACTCTCTTTTAGCATCATACACCAGCCCAACCAATCGCAAATGTAGCTGTCAGTCATAATGTCAACTTATTATAAAACTAAACACTTGAACACACATCAGCACGATAAGAACTACCTAAAATAACACAAACCATCTTTGGGGAAATTGTACTGGCGTGTACTGTGATTCTTTAGTTTGGCCCATGTCCCAGTTGCAAACACAGAGGAGCCTGACAGTGACGACAACCGAAACACTGAGCTGAGAGGAACTTTAGAGCCAGGTTAGAACTGTGAGTCATTGTTAATAATTAGAGATATTGATTATGGCCACTTTAAATATACTTAAAGGGTCAGTTTGCCCAAATTACCTCTGGCTAAGCAGATCGTTTTCAATATCTTTGTCCAGGTTTTGAGATCTCTGCCTCTACCCCAGTGTGTGTGGTCCTCACAGCACTGAAAAGATATATTTGAAAAAAAAAAAAAATAATAAATTCAACCTTTATTTCCAGAAACAACGTCCTGGTTGTTCTGGTTAAAAATACACAGCCAACAGTTTCCAGAGAAATAGTCCCTAGTTTAAAAAAACAAATCGTCCAGAGTATTGAGGAACCTGTTCCTGGTGACAGATGTTACTCTTGAATTTTTCAAATACGTTTTTGAGTCTGTTTGTGTGTCATCATGGCAAAATGTGGTCCCCGAGACACCTGCTGTAGTGGGAACTACTACTGAGGTGATTTTGAGCACTTTGGCAGGTGTTTATGTGTCTGTCTGTCTGTCTGTCTGTCTGTCTGTCTGTCTGTCTGTCTGTCTGTCTGTCTGTCTGTCTGTCTGTCTGTACACAAATGTTCTCACCACATTAGCGTCACAACTGTGCAAGACCCGGTGACAAAACTTTACAGGAGTGTAGCTGACATAACAATGACGGCCAAGTTTAGAGATGGGCGTGGTCCGACCAATGAGCACTGAGTACCCATGGGTGCTGCGAAGAAAGAAAAAAAGGAAAAATAATCTGCACGACAAGACTATGTATATATTTCTGTAATTTAGCTGAACTAGCTGACCCTTTTAGAGGCAGAATCTGTCGGTTTGTATGTAACACAACCTGTTACTGCTTTCTGGTCCAATTTGCTTGTTGCTCTGCTCGTAGCAGCTGACATGCAAATCTACCCCGATGATCTAATTATGAACTGAGGAAATGTGAATTATGAGTAAATGTGCATCACTGCTGTCTTGGGAAAAAGCACTTAAACTGACTGCATCTTATTTTTTCAGTAATGAATGTGTTGAGTCAGTTCCATGACCCCTTGGGCCTGAAAAACTTATTAAAACTCAATTGTGTGATTTCGAAAACTACTGTTCACAGGAGTCAGTGAGTAAACAAGGAGGATTTCTTCATTCCCTAGTCTGGTTTTGGAGATCCATGGTCTTTAATAAAGGCTATAGACTAGCTTTATTTGTGTGTGCAGAGAGAGAGAGAGAGAGAGAGAGAGAGAGAGAGAGAGAGAGAGAGAGAGAGCGACAGTGACAAAAAGACCCCTCTGAGTGGCGTTGGATTTTTGAAATGCACCTGGAAAGTAAACTAATTATCTCTGCAGGTCGGAGGACTGGTTATGGTAATAAAAAGAGAGATGTCATTAGATTCAGTGGTATTTGAGGAGTTCTCGGGGGGGGGGGGGGGGGGGGGGGGGGGGCAGGATGCAGCTATAATATCGGTGTGTTTGAGTGACTGAAAGAGTGAGACAGAGGAAAAGAAGTGTGTGTGTGTTTGTGCGCGCGTGCGTGCGTGTGTGTATGTGTGTGTGTTTGCGTGTGCATGCGTGTGTTTTCCAATCTGCTTCCCCGCCACTATCTCTGTCTCCTCTGTGTATATGTTATTCATGAGCTTGACCTACATGCGCCCATGCTTGTGTGTGCACGTGTGAATGTGTGTGTGTCACTCCACGCAGGAGAAAGTGATAAGGTTCTGGTCCACTTTCCAAGATTCACCAACCACTTTCACGCTCTGACCACCCAGTTTGATATTTTTTTATACAATAGAGTGCAATCTCCGGATGACAGTCTCCACTGTGTTTATGCTTTCATACTACTTACTGTAGTGCTGCTGCAGTTGCTCAGGCCCACTTACACCTGCCCAGTTCTTCTTCTTCTACTTCTTCCTCTTCTTCTTCTTCTTCTTCTTCTTCTGCTTCTCTATTGATTCTGCACAGACTGCTGCCAGAAATGCAAAGTAAAGCAAAGAAAAAGAAAAGCGAAAGTGTGAAAGTGTCTGAATGAAAATCTCATATCGCATATTATTAATTAAAACTTACACTATAAACAGACCTGTTTCATTACTCTAAATATAGCTGCAACAGATTGCAATTAAGATGCTGTAGATTTTCTTTACTTGCCAGAATAAATCTCATTTCTTGGGTATTATATCATGTGAAATGCAAGTTTTCTCCTAAGCAGCAGCAAGCGGCTCTAAAGAAAGCTGGACTTAGCGATGTTAGATCTTTACCCTCTCTCGTCCCTCTGGTGTCCTTCAGCATGAAACATCACAGACTGGCCTGGTTAGTAAACATGAGCGCGCTGTGTGCGGTTTACTGATGTAATATTACAGAGGTTGTGGATACTGAAGGGAACTGAAATTTCCAGCTAACTCTTGCTGCCATCTGGAGATGCTAACGTGCAGCGTAGACTTTTGAGAATCACATGAAGTAGCTTTGAGACTGAGGTTTTCTTGACTTATTTCCTCATGAACCGGGACGTTCCAGCAGGATGCGGGTCTTAGAGAATTCGAAAGTTAATGTAACAAGAGGAAACTCTTCTCACACAGTCTGTAGTTGTTATTTTTACCATTTTAGAACTGAAAATGCAATAAACGTAGAGATACACATTTGGAGTCGTGGTTATTTCCATCATTGATTTGCGTTTTTTGATTAACTGATAAACAGTATGGTCTATAAAATATCAGAACATAGTGTAAAATGCTCAGAGACAAAGATGATATCTTCTATTTTTTCTCACCGACAGTCCAAAAAGACAAAGATATTTAGTGTACAGTGATGTAAAACAGAGAAATGCAGCAAATCCTCACATTTCAGAAGCTGGAACCAGTGAGTTTTAGGCTCTTTAGCTTGATTAATGACCTAAGAAATATCAGTTTTAACAGTTTTTGTTCATTGACTAATGGATTAATCCTTTCTGCTTTTAACTGTATTTTGGCACAACACACATCTGACTCACGTTACTCCAGCAAAACCTAGTTACCCTGAAGACAAAGACAGACCTGCAGGTTTTATGAGATGGAAAGTTTTATTGGATATAATGATTGTATACATCACTGAATGAGTCAGCAGAAAAAAAGGAAAAAAAAAACGATCCTTTTGAGAGAGGAAAGATATCATATTGCTATAAAAATGTGTGGAAATGCATTGTTCGACGTACAGTGTGGCATATAATGACAGATTGCGGAACAAAACACCCAAGGGCACAAGGTAACTGCTCAGAAAAGGCATTTTTCATTTAATGGGAACAAATGGGGGTCATTGCACCTCCCTACAGTTCTACAACATGAAACCACCACATACCTAATTACAGCGTATTTTTCTGTCACAGCTTATGTGTTTTCTTTTTTTTTTTACTAGTCTCTGGTTAAGATGCAGACGCCTCCCTCTTGACTGTCCCTCTCCCTTTCCCCTTCTCATCCCTCTTCGCCTCAGGGCGCCTGGACGTGGTGGAGCCCGTTCCGGACGATCCCACATACAATGTGAGCAGCGAGCTCACGCTGGAGGTGAGCCGCAGCGACGACAACGCCCTCATCACCTGCGCCGTCGACCATCCCTCTCTCGCCCCGGGGGACAAGAGGAGCGAGCAGGCTCTGCGGGTGTTGTGTGAGTCAACTGGGAAATAGGAGTTGGGGGTGGGGGTGTGAGAGACAGATACAGAGGATGCTGGGGCAAGGGAGGTAGAGTACAGGACGGACAGATGTGAGAGGGAAATATATAGTGAAACTGCTCTGGTTTTTATTTCTGCCCTGCTCTTCTCCTTTATTGGGCAGTATAGGCACATTTCCCCTCTTTGCAGTTTGACCTCTGCACCAGTAATTTGACATTAGCTACCTGTAATAATGACCACACAGGAACTTAACCTTCCTCTGCTGCCGCACTTGGCCAGAGTCGAGTCACAGTGAATAAGAAGAGCAAGTTATCATCTAAAGTGAAACTATAAATGGAGCCACGTCGGACTGCACTGTACTGGTGCTGCCACCCTGTGGGCGAGCCCACGGTACTGCGTCGCCGTGGGAAAGTGATGTCGTTGTGTAAGGGGTTATGTCATTGTAGGAGGCAGAGAGATGGTGACGCCTACAGGATGCAGATGGGAGTAGATGGAGACAGGGATGAATGAGGCTATCGGTGCTGTGTGCATGTCTGTACGGTTATGAGTCCTGTGTTATGTAACTACACTCTGTGTCTGTGTGTGTGTGTGTGTGTGTGTGTGTGTGTGTGTGTTTGTCTTCCACTTACAGATTCACCTGAGGTGGTTATCTCTCCTGAAAACAATTTGCCCAGAGAGGGAGAGAAGTTTTTTCTGCAGTGTTTGGGCAATGGCAACCCAGAGTAAGACACACAAACACACACACACGCACACACACACAATCACACACACACACACACGCACACACGCACATGTCGTTCACACCATGTCTGCCTGTATGTATGTATATGCACACACTTTCTCTGTTACCATATGTACAACTACACATATACACAATTATAAATCCCTATTCACAAAGGGACAGTTGTTGATGTGTTCATTATATAAAATACAATTCCGAACATCCTTTATACAATACAAATAAGTAACATGACTAAACATTAGTCATGTTATAACATTTCCAGGCAGTTCGCAGTATAACCAAGGCTTTCTTAGTCTGTGCCAATAAATAGTGTAATAAGACCATTTGATTTATGCTCAGATTTTACAGGAATCTCAAGTTAGAGGACATAACAGTACACGTGGTACGAAGGAGTATGAAGGAGCCACAGCAGCATGTGGCGTGTCTGTGTAATGATCGATGATAATGTGCTTCAGTAAGGGGTTTATCGTTTGTTTGCTGTGAACGGATGAACAAATTCTCTTGCAAAAACTCTCTGTCTGTGGCTTCTCAAACTGCTCATGTGAGTCTTCCATCCCTATGGTTCTCTAAGATCTTGTTAAGTTCAGGCTGACTACCTGCTGTGACTGCTCGGTTAAGGTAAGGTAGTGGTCATGGCTAGAGGAAACCCAGTGCTGACTTGTTGAGATGCTGTAACATCAGGCTACTTCCACCTTTGCTTATCTCTAGTGTTTGGACATTTGACACATGCAGCGAGGACAGTTTGGGATGGACAGTTAGTTCAGGGTTTGTGTGTTATGTCTTTTTCTCTGTGCGCTTCTGGCCTTCTTTTGTTCTCGACATTCAATTTCTGACACCTTGTCATGCGAGTAGTCACTTGTTCAAACACGTCACGCACATAAGCACACACACACGCACAGTTAGCGAAAACACCTGCTCCGACAAGTTCTCGCGTGTTCGCTGATACAGTGTGTACATAATTTTTCAGAAACACACACAAACAAACTGCAACGCGCGTCTTAAATCCTGCCCACACAAATACACTCTTTCCCCTGGCCTTTCTGCATTATAGATGAACCTCCAGCCCACCAGCCCTATCGATCCGCTCTCCTCCTCCCCCCCTGTCCTCCTCTCCCTGTCTCCCTCCATCCCTCCATCATCGGGTATCTCTCCGCTGCTGTGTCAGTCACAGCTCGTTCACTCCTCTCCGTCTTGTCACGACACCTCCCTGCCCTACTCATCATTCTCCTCCTCTCCCCGTCCTTTCCTATAACTCTCCTCTATCGCTCCCCACACCTTTTCCCTTTAAATTCTCCACCCATCCTCCTCCTCCTCCTCCTCCTCCTCCTCCTCCCGCCCTGCTATCCTATTACCTCCTCCCTTCTCCTCTTTCTCCTCCTGTCAGCTCATCACAGGAGTGGCTAGGAATAAGACTAGCCAGTTAGTTTGATTGGCGGGTGGAACAGATAGGGGGTGGGGGAGAGGGAGGTGACTGTCATCGCACGTACGTGCTTTAACAGGCAGCAGGGGAGTCGATAAAGTATAGACAGGAGGAAAGCGAGGCATGAGCGGAGTGCCGCGGATGGGGGTTCAATTCCCATTGGGACCTTCTATTTGTTTGTGATACAATAAGACACTGTGGATGAAAGCATCCATTAAACGATGTACTGTCTGCATGTTCTATATGGGAAATAGTCTCTGGTAATAAATGGTTCTATGCAGTTCAAAATAGCCCTGACAGTGCAAGAGTTCAGGGTTCAGCTCCCACTGGGATCACCGTTCCTAAAAATGTACTGAACTCACAGTACATGGAGGAGCTCTAGATAAAAGCGTCCGCTGAGTGGCAGAGGCTGCATGTAACAAAAAAAAAAAAAAAAAAAAAAAAAAAAAAAAAAAAAACCAGGCTACAGAAGAAGAGAAGAGAGAAACTGTCATGGCAAAAAAAAAAAAAGACAAGGGAAGGAGAGGTAGAGAGGGAAGGAAAACAAAGCAACAGGAGAGGCAGAGGGAAGCGTGGGTGGAGGGGAGACAGAAAGATTTGGTGACAGTGACTAAGACAGAGAGGAGGAGAGCAAACAAGCAAAGCCAGTGTGTGTGAAACGGGGGGGCTCAGCTATGTGCACCACCGCCTGTGGATGAGCTAGTGTCCAATCAAATCAGATACAGGTTGCCCCCACAGCTGTCAGTCAAAACCCAATCACCGCGACGACACTTTTCCTCCGACACACCCAGCCACTCAGCTCCCTCTCCTCCTCTTGAGCTGTGCTCCCCGATCAAACTCAATGAACGTCACACTCCATCCCGTGGCTCACACTCCTCTTCTCTCTCTTCGTGGTCACATCCTGTCAGGTTCAAAACAATAACTTACCGTATCGAATTCTATACCGTGTTTCCTCGGCGCCTGGCAGCAAGAGCGCTCTAATAGAAGAGAGTGGAATTCGTGCTCTACATTCTATTACATTTCCCATCTATTCAATCAGCACGGCTGGGGAGTGCTCGCAATTGCATCACATTTCTGCTCTTGAAGTCATTTAACCACTTAAACTCCCCAAGACTGTTCACTTAACACATTTACAACTAAAAAGCTTTGCATAACTTTGACTCATGTGAGCAAGGTCATGGCCACAGTTGGAAAACAGCAGGTGACATGTAGCAGGATTACAATAATCTCTAACCTATTAAAAGGTGAGGCAGGCCACATTCTATACTCGTCACGACTGGTGCCGGCAGGACGGCAAAACACAGGGGAAAGGACCCAAGTGCAGACGTTCAGGCGGAACTTATTCAGTTGAAAGATTTATTATAAACAAAAAGGAACATGGCTTTTCGGAGTGGTGAGGCAGGTGAGAGTCAAACAACCAGGGAGAGGAGGCCAACAAGGGGCCAGTGGACAGGGAGCTAAAGAGTGGAGCTCGGGATCTCAGGGGAACAGCCCGAGGGCACAGCTGGAGATCTCAGGTCGAGGGCCTGAGGGCAGGACAAAGGTAGAGAAGGAAACCTCAGGTGGCCGAGCAAGGGGTCAGGCAGACAGGTGGAGGCAGGGACAAAAGCAGGACTGCTCCGGTAGCGAGCAGTGAAGGCGGGATCGCTCTCGAGCAGAGCAGGAGGTTGATATGGGGCAATAGTCTGATGAGTCCCGGAGAAAGGGGACTGCTCAAGGTCTACAGGGTCGGAATCCCACAGGATGCTAGCCGACTTGGGTGCAAGAACAGGCTGGCCGTATCAGGGTCAGCAGCAGGACCGGGCAGGATGCTAGCCAACTTGGATGCAGACTGGGGGCTAGCCTACTAGGAGGCTGGCTGGAGGCTAACGGGCCTGAAGCTAGCCGACTGGAGCGCAGGCTGGAGGCTAGCAGCTTGAAGGCTTGCAGACTGGAGGCTGCAGGCAAAATAACCCAAGCCTGACCGTCTGAGAATCAGGCTGAGGGTTGGGAGACACTGGAACAGGCTGCTGGCTAGCAGGCTGAGAGACTGGTGCGTCCTTTAGCCATTCAGACAATCAACTCTTTAGCCGAGGTGTTTTGGACACTCTTTGCGTCCCACCCTCACAACAACCTTTGGGCTCTCGTCCACTCACCGTACAAGCATATGGCAATCCATAAAGTTCACCTCAAACAAAACATCTGTTGGGTCCTTGGTGCAGCCAGAATGTACTGTCACAGCTGGTGTGAGCAGGATAGTGTGGCGAGGCGGACGAGAGTAATACAAACCCTGTCCAGACAGGAAAACAAGTCCGGTGAGCAGTGGCAAAGAAATACGAATTCCGGAAAACAGGCAACAAAGGTCAACACAGAGGTCAGACAGGAAAACACGAGAACCCAGATCATGAAGCTCACAGCAACTTATCACAACACTCGGCCAACTGAAAAGGGGAAACACAAAGCTGTAAATTCACTGAAGACTAATTAACTAATGAGACACAGGTGGCAAAGAAAAACAGCAGGAAAACACAGAGTCAGGAAATAAAAATAACAACAGGTGGTACACATCAGGTGGTAATTTCAAAATAAAACAGGAAACACTAAACAGAGTCCAGGCATGGAGTTCACAAGGAGGGGCAGGTCATGACAATACTTTTCTTGTCAAACAAATCCCATGAAAAGACTAAATTAAACCCACTAACCAGAATTGCCTGACTGTGTTTATTCCTTTGTGCGATAAAGCCTCAGTGATGAGCAAAAACTATTCAAAACACGTGAACGGGCCACATCACTGCACTCGATGACCTGTTCCTTGTTCATTTGCGTAATCTTGTTTATTTTGCGTCAACTCTACATATGCTGACCCGCTGCCGTAAATACTCACTAGTGCACCAGGTTAATCCACATTAATCCGCAGCTGAAAATAGTCCCCAACAAATGCACTCATTACTCCCATTTGAGTTACCTTTGCAAGTGCCCAGCCGGATTATCTTTATCGTTATTACTTTATGAAACTGTGATGGCAAACATGTTAGCAAACAGTGGCATATTTACACATCTAGCGGACACTGGGCAACATTTGAAGTCATGTTTGTGTCCACCTGGCAAATTTGAATCCAATATTTACTCTTCTTTTGGCTCCATTTTGTTTCTCTACTAACTCCAGAGGGAAACATCTGTCACTTAAGCAGTTAAATGCTCCACTTCCCTCAACAGCTAGATGCTGACTTTGTCCATCTGTTGTTTGGTGCTGGGCAAGGAGTGACAGTGGGCAACTGCCTGTTGTGTCTGGAAACTGGGCTGATGAGAGCTGACTGAATCAGAATGGTTAAGATGTGGGCTGTAAAGCTTTAAATATGTCCATTTTTTTCCAGAAACCAGTTGCCTTGACACGACGTGCCACAGACTGGGTAGAAAAAGCCAGAGAGTAATGAGTGTTGGACTAATGCATTGTAGGTCTCCTCAGGGATTTGGTGAAATTAAAAACAATATAAAATAACACCAGACTTATCCTTTTTAAATGTAAAAATACTGATCAGATGACAGACACTTGTGTTGTTACTAAAGTGTTGGATTATTTAAATTTCCAATACTGGCGTAGTTTTAACACATTTTATATTAATAATAATAACAAAAACACCCTAAGCTTTTTTCTTTTTTTTTTAAAACATGGTAACGTTAAAGTCAGAATGCACCAAAGTAATTGCAATGAAGAATGTCTTCAGGTGTATCATCACTTGTGTGCAGTGTTTACTGATACATGCGTGCTAATTGAAAAGCTTCCACCTAAGCAGAGCTCATAGCCGAGAATAAAACACAGGTACGCTCCATGGATATTGTCGGCGTGGTCTGACCAATCAGCTGTCTGCACTTAAAACTAGCAGCCGTATAACAGAGATTGACTTTGAGCATTATGTTTAATAACACCACACGAGTTACAGCCTGTAAATGTGAAGTTAATTGTTCAGATAATTGCATATTAACTAGCATTTGGAGGCAGCGTAATACAACAGCTGATTACATTTTATTGCAGGTAACCTGACGACGTAGACAAAGAAGGTCAGGACGGTTTTTCCTTTTTTTTTTTTTTGGGAAGAATATTCATCCGGTATTTGCCTCTGTGTAGCTGAGTGAACACTGGAGCTCTTTTTAAGCATTGTCAGGATTTATACTCCTAAAAATGACACACATTCAAAACTTTGAGCTTCACAGTGAGTCCACAGTCTCCCTAGTGTTTGCTCAGCAGCAGGTGTCAAGGGAGCAGACGATTAGCTTTCACTCACTTTGAGAATTCTTCCCAGCAGCAACAACACAGAGTTGTTGTGGGTTTTGCCTCTCAGAGTCTTCCAGTTGGGTTTTAGAATATTTGTCTGAAGGAGTTTGGTCTTAAGAGCAGCAGAGTTCAAACCTTTAACGGTTACTGTACGAACGCCCACCTGGCCACCACCTCGAAGTCACAGATTTCACCTTTAGTTGTCGATGAGAGTTCTTTTTTTTTTTTTTTTTTTCACATTTCGAAGAACGATTAATCAGTCCAACACACTCAGGTCTGTCCCCGATTCAGACTCCCCGTCATTGTAATTACTGTACAGCGCTTAAGGACTCGCTCATTTACATAATTGATTCTTTTATCAAGGCACGTCTCGCTATCTCTCTCATACACAATCTGTTATGCAGAATGGATTTTTTAACGCAGGCTGATTTGAAATGCTGATCTTCATTCTGTTGTTTTCTTCTTCTTCTTCTTCTCCCTCCATCTCTTTTAAGAGCTCTTCTCTTCTTCAAGCTGCGACACTCCTCTCGAACCCCGTCCTTCTTTCCATCATTTTCTTCATCGTTCCTTTTTTTTTTCACTTGTTCTGTCTGCTGCGACAACTCTTCCCCTCCCCCTCTTTACATCATTCATTCTCTCCATCCTTTTCTCTTGTTTGTTCTCGCCTGCTCTCCTCTCACGCTTTTATCTTCTCTTTTTCTGTCTTCATTCCTCCCAGCCTTCTCACTCCTTTATCCATTTCTTCTTCTTTCCCTTCCTCCCTCTGTTTCACTCTTGATGATTTCATCTCCTCTTTCTCCTGCAGCACTTGTCACAGCTCCCTTCTCCTCTCATCACTTCACCTCTTTTTTGTATTTTTTATTTTTTTTTACTTTAAGTTACTCCTTTGGAAAATGTGCACAGCGTGTACAGTTCAACTCAGGACTCTTATTCTTTCTGTATGTCTCTTTCTCTCCCATGTCTCAGGCCCACCACCTACATGTGGGAGAAGAAAGATGGAGAGCTCCCCCCACTGGCCAAAGTCGACGGTGCTTTCCTGCGCTTCGAGATGCTCAACAAATCAGATAATGGCGTCTACCTCTGCCAAGTCGACAACGGCATAGGAAACAACCAGGGGGAGTACACACTCCTGGTGCAAGGTAACGAGGAAAAGTGAAAAGAGGGAGGGAAAATGAGCCAGGAAATGGGGTGTATGGTGGGGGAGAGATGGAGAAGAGAGGGATTAATGTAGAGAGAAAAGTGAAGAGGCTGGGATGTCTTCTTTTACGTTTCTTCATCACGTTTTTTTTATTTTTTTATTTCTTCTGTCGTTTGTTGTGGTTTTGCTTGTACTTCTTCCATCTTTTTTTCTCTTCTGATTTTCTTTCGTTTCTTTCCTCCTGTTTTTGTTTGTTGTTTTGTTCTTTTTTTTTTCTCATCCAACCGCGCTACCACCACCACCACCACCACCACCACCACTGCTTACCATCCAACCGCTTTCACTCGTTCTTGCGCTTCTTTCCCTTCGCTTTTATGTGCCCTCGCTCGTTTCGATCCACGGCCATTTTTGCGCTTTGCTTGCCGGTTCCTCCTCCCCAAGATCCCATGGACCCAGACGCCGTGGACACCACCTCCCCCTCCCCTGATTTTTCAACCTCTACCTCCTCCCTCCCATCCTCCTCCCCTCCTGACACCTTCTCTGGCTCCGGCTCTGATTCCGCCTACTCCTCTTCATCCTCCTCCCCTCCTGACCTCACCTCCACTTCCTTCCCTGACTCCTCCCCTTCTGCCAACCCATCAAATGCTGACATGTCGACCACCGTCTCCGATTCCTACACCACCACCACCATCCTCTCCAACGCCCTCTTCCCCGACCTGCCATTCTCTCACTCCCCCTCGTCCCCGGCTGCTACTCCTCCCTCCTCTGCAAGCAGCGCTCCGTCCACTGCCACTCCCACCTACCCCTCCCTCGCCTCCTCCCTTACTCCCTCAGTTTCCGTCCGGCTGAATGGAGTTTACACTTTCACAGGTAAAAATCATCTGAGTCACACACTTGGACACACACTTGCAAACAAGAGAATTGTGAGATGTTTAGTAATGGAGCGGAAAAGCAAACACCATTTACGTTTCTACTTTTGTTATTTTTATCCCTCAATACACAAATTGTGCTTGCACTGTGGACAGCGGGAGTTGTCACACACACACACACACACACACACACACACTCATACGCAAAGCTTGGCAAAACAAAAGCACATAATGAAGGATAAAATGGCATTTGTGTGTCCATGTCACAGCTGTTTGATCTTTTTTTTTCTTGTTTCCCTCTTTACTCCTGTTAATAATCCCTAATCCCCCAACTACCCCCCCAACACTCACTCCTCCACTCATCTAACCATCCATCCATCCATTCATCTAAACATCCAACAATCCATCTACTCATCCACTTGAGAAGATGCTGCAGAGAACATTGCAGGTATAACTTTTCCACCAGTCATCTGTAGTTCTGACTCTCTGTCGTTCTAACTTTTCGTCCACCTGCCTGTCTGTCCGTCCGTCCATCCGTAGTTCTGTCTGTTTTTTGTCTGTCCGTCAGTCTGGATAAAAAAAAAAAAAAAATAGTCTGGGGACCCTTTGAACTTCAGAGCAGAGGGATGAATATTTCATACTCCTGCCCACGTAATACTTTGTTGTTGCCCATACATGCACAGACACGCTCAACACACCATCTCACACACACACTCTCACTAATGCAACACGCATCAACACCAAAGTGTTCGCACCACACACTCACGTCTATCTGACAAAGACACACACACAAACGCTAGCATGACCCCTTAAGTGGTACAAGTCATTTACACAGTGTTCCACTTCCTCTGTGTGTTTCTGTATGTGTGTGAGTGGTTTTTCTTCTTGTCTGTGTGTGTGTGTGTGTGTGTGTGTGTGTGTGTGTGTTAGCACTCTGGAGGGAGGGGTCAGGCTTCGAGGTGTTCTTGGGTCTTGTCTGCTTTCCTTTGATGCTGACAGCAGGATTTATGGGCTCATTCTCAGTCTCGCCTCGTCAGCATGCCCCTCTCACCTCCACGCCGGCCAGCCGGAGTGTGTGTTCCACTCTCTGTGTGTGCGTGTGTGTGTGTCATTCTGACTGGTGCTCAGAGTCTCCCCCCTCCCCACCCGGCCCCACCCCCTCTCTTCTCCCTGTTCTCTTTCTGCGGCTGGCCTCTGGTTGGCTGTTGTCATGCCCCTTCACTCCTCTAACTGGCTAAAATGTGACTTTTTTTTCCCTCCAAAATTGGTCGTTTACCACATCTGTTGGTGTCCCAGCTGGTTGTGTGTGTGTGTGTCTTCCCTCCCTCCCTCCTCAGTTACAGTTTTGTCCACATCTCTAGTTGTCAGTGTCTCTTGTTGTGCCTCTATCTCTCTGTGCTCTGATTGGGTGTATACGAGCTGGCTATTTGTTCCTCTGACTGGTTGAATTCTTGCCCTCTTCATTGGTTTGATCCCTCAGACGTTCACCTAGTGCAAGACGGTCTCTCGTTCCAGCCCCCTTTCCTTTTTGCTCCCTTTAAAAATCGTTTATGCTTTTCAATGTGTGAAGTGCTGCTTCTGAGTTGTGCCTATCTGAGTGACTTTCAAATTGACACCCGGCGTTTGATCCGTTCTGAAAAGTCAGGCGAAATAAATGATGTATCAAATTATTTCTGCGTAGATTGCTTTCTTCTCCAAGGGGCAAGTAACCAGAGAGTCTGAAACGAGGCAAAGTGGGAGGGAAAAGAAAATATCAAATCTCCGCTGTTGGGTGAAAAACCTGAATCTCAAAAATTGTCAGAAGACAAAGAGGTCTTGTTTTCAGCTTGATCTCCAAATAAAAGATTTCTATATTTTTCTGTAATGAAATCATACTTTTACTATGCAGATTATGCAACATATACAAGTATATTCTACCTATATAAAGGATTTTGATAATACATGTCAATATTGAAAATGTACCGTATACTGAAAACATTATTATATATTATATATGTGTTTATTCCTTCCTTTTTCTTCATCTTTGCTCTCTCTCTCTCAATAAGTCAGTATATATATATATATATATATATATATATATATATGTATACAGTATATATGTGACAAAAGTTGTCGGTTGTCAGTCACACTAGTAGTGTATGCCGTCATGTTATATTGTGTTGTGCTATGTGATGTTATGTTTTGTTATGTCATGTTATGTTATGTCATATAATTTTCCTTGTCCTTGTCTTGCGTCACCAAATAAAAAAAGAAAGCATTATTATTATATGTTTATTATACTTTTCAAGAGTGTATTAATGCCTCTGTTAGTTTAAAGTACTATATTTTCATAAATACAATTTTAATTTGTGCATTAATTGTACTTTACAGTATAAGTATAAGTAGTAAAAGTGACAAAATAACAATGTTGAAATTTAGATTTGAATTTGCTAAAGTGCATTTTTCAAAAAAGTATGTTAAATACGTGTATTAAACAACATTAAAATTCTACTCACGTAATAGTTAATGAGACTAATCCAATTACATGTTTGCATCAAGCTGACAAGCTTCCCTCATTAATGAATTTCAGATAAACATGTGCTACAAGTATATGAAGCATACTTTCAGAAAGTGTACTTGAGTATGCTTTCTCAATAATTGGAGATCCAACATGGCTGGATTAATCTGCTAGTTTCATTCACCATGTCTGGGTTAAACTAGCAGATAACTTTAAATTTATATTTAATCAGATCATTACAAAAACTGATTCCGGGGCTTTGGGGGCTCCTGGAGGTTTGGGGCCCTGGTGTAGTTGCCTGCATCCCCTGGTTGGTAATCCAGCCTCAGATTCCTCAAACCTGAGCATTTTTTCAGAGTTTTTTAATCCGAAGAAGAGCATAAAATCCTTCAGTCAAAGTCAAAGTCAGCTGAAGGGGCAAGGATTTCACCCGACATCAACAGCGTGTCCCCACGAGGTTCTTACAAGTGATTGGGACTTGGTTGGTAAAGTGCACAATCCTGCTGCATGTTAGTCACGAACAGTTTTTTAAAGAGGGTGACATGGTGGCCTCTTTTCTTTCGCCTGGCTTTTTTCATATCCTCGTCTTTGTCTTCTGAAGGTTTGCCTCTGTGCCTGGGTATTATATATTGACAAGTCTTCTTTGCTCCCCTGTTCTTTTCTTTTCTTTCTTTCTGCCTTCTCTCTGTCACTCTCCCCATTATTCTCTCTCTCTTTCTCTGTTTCTGTTGCCTTTCATCATCTGTCTCCCGTTTCCACCAATATTTCTCTGCCACCCCCTCCGCCCTCTCTGCTTTCAATCTCCGTCTCTTTTTCCCCCTCTCTCGCCTTATTTCGTACTGTCTCATTTTCTCTTGCTGTTTTGTCTCTTTCCCTTTCATCCACTTTCCATCTCACCCACTCCTTTCCCCTTCTCCTCTCCTCTCTCCTCTTTGCACCTCTTCTGTTCACCTCCGTCCTCTCAAGACCCCACAGCCATGTTGACCTCTTCGGGGGTGGACCATGCTGTGATCGGAGGGGTGGTGGCTGTTATCGTCTTCATCCTGCTCTGCCTGCTCATCGTCCTCGGCAGATACCTCATCAGACACAAAGGTCACCTGCTCACAGACACACCCACACACAGACAAATGAACACGAACACACTCATGCATGCATGCATGAGCGAACACAGAGATACACTTGCATAAATATGGATACATGCGTAGCGAGACAGGATCTCACACGTACAAACATGCATATGCATACAAATGCAGGGATACACAAAAATGCAAATGCAGTCACACCTAAATATAAATTCTGAGCATAAACCTCAATTATTTTACTCTTAAAGCAGAATAAGAAAATGAAAAAATGTCAATAGGTGAATGTTTATTCATTGCCTTTTAATGCATTTTGGTTCACACAACTTCCTGTGAGATTAGATTTCCTGACGTCAGCATGTTTTCACTCCTGTGACCAAATATGGGATTTAAAGTGATTTGGTAGAAACTCATTGCTTACTTACTGAGATCAGCTTGAGCGCTCCGCTCGCTCTTAGCTCTCTCTTTCTATTAGCTCTCTCTCTCGCTATTCAGCTATATTCACTTCCCAGAATTTCCCTTTTGGAATATAAACAAACAAGAACAAAGCAAATTCAAAAAGGCTCAGCTCCAGCAGGGGACATGTGAAATTTAAATGGTAATATAGACATGTTTTGGCACCCACATGGGGGCAGTTGATGCATACATGCCCTCCACTATCACCACAGTGAGCCAGATTCAATCCCCGGTTCCGGTGCCTCCAGCTGGCCCAGAATATTGAACACGGCTACCTGTTGTCCAGTGTTCACAGGTGCCGCAGTCTCTGAGGGATCATATCTTTGTTGCTGCTCTAGTGACTCCCTCTGGTTGGATTAGGCACCTGTGCAGAGGTGGGAGTGGGATCTGGGGGGGATAATGTGAAGCTCCTCATTGTGTGGTGACTGCATGTGTATAAGTCTGTGGGCCAACAGAGGAGTGAGCAGTTCTAAGCGCTGCTGTACAGAAAGACTTGGTCAGTCCTTATCATTATATGAGACTAAACAGAGATAGTTCTCACTTACAAAGCACAAAAACAGCTGATTGAGACACTGATATGTGTACGTACATATTGTGAAATGGCCTGAGAATGATACATCCTGAGATTTTTACCAACGTTCAATCCACATTAAAAGTAATTTGACAAAATAATCTTAACTTCTCTGGTGCTTTCAATGACATCTCATGGTTTTCATCAGCAAATGGATGGTCAGACAAGTCCGAACAGGTGGTTGTATTTGGGGGGAAATGTTGTAAACCCATTAATTCAAAGGTATCAACTCATGACTTTGACCCCTTCCCAGATTTTGCTGTTGTGTTCACAGACAGCTGCTGTCGTCCAGGGTCCTTCCTGTTTACACCAGTGTACTGTTGCCAACAGTTGTTGCACGTTCCCATATACAACCACCATTTATCATGTGACCGAAGCTCCACGTCTAAGTCGCTTGATGACACATGAGTTGAGTCCCTGACGTGATTCAATTCTATTGGCTGATAAAAAACAGTGACGTGTCAGTGAGAGGTTCAGAAAACGCTTGTACATGGACCTTAATTCATGTTTATTTTGTCAAACTTCTGTTTCCATTTTCAAGATACTAACTTTTAAAGTGAGATTAAAAAAAAAAGTACCATCACGATCTGGGTAGAATACATAGAAATGCATAGAAAACCAGGAGTTATGAAGTAGCTGTGGATCTTTTCAGATAAGAGCGCATGTTGTGTTGGAGCATGGTCTTGTTGACACTGGCTTAAAGGAGCTATTTGTAAGTCACATCTTTTCTTCTTCTGAAGATAGCATGCTAACCAGCTAGCACTTTCCAATTGCGACTCAGTGTAGCCTCCTACCTGCCCTGAAGACGTAGCGCTGCCTAGAGGGTGTATTTTAACCTCCTGTGTTGTAAACACAAAGATGGCAGAACATCTTGTCAAGCAGCAATTATCATCACCTGCTCAAGCCAAGAAACCATGTTTAGTAGTAGAGAAAACTTGCAAATAGCCCCTTTAATGTCGACCCGTTATGCATTGATGTAAAAGTAAAAGCTTTGTAGATGTCTAGGATACATAGTGTATAACCTGTGTTTCATATAAACACCTTTTTATCAGTTGGTCTCCCAGCGTGCCCCCAGCCTGAGGAAACCTTCACCACATAATAATTCAAACACATTAAAAACAAAAAGTTCTTGAAAACACCTGAGGTGATAGTTTAGGCATCATATTGGAACATCTCACCACTCAACTGTTTATAACAGCCTCTACCCTGCTGGCCTTCTGTCATTTTTCAGTTCCAGTGTTTGACTTTTACTGCCTCAGCAATCTTATTCCTCCTCCCTCTTTCTATCTCTCTTTCTCTCTCTTACTCCATCGGTCTCTTTTCCCTCCCTTTCCTTCCACAGGAACGTATCTGACCCACGAAGCCAAGGGCTCGGACGATGCCCCCGACGCCGACACAGCCATCATCAACGCAGAGGGAGGCCACTCTGGAGCAGAGGACAAGAAGGAGTACTTCATCTAGATAGAGCATGGAGGAGGAGGAGGAAAAGTTGGAGGACGTGGAGGAGAGGAGAGGGGAGGAGTGAAGGAATAAAAACTCCATTTTGTTTTCACAACGCTTCAGTTCTTCACTCGGTTGGAGGGATGATGGAAGGGGAAGGGAGAGAAAGAACTGTGGACAGGATAAAGTGATTCAACTGGTACTACCCTCTTTGCATTGATACAGGGAAGTGAGATTTTGCACTGACATATGAACGAACTGTAGTTACACACTCAAACACACACATACACACACACACACACACACACACACACACACACACACGAGTCAATTTTGGGGAAAAAAAAACTCTTCTCACCCAGACTCGAATGCTCGTAGACGCTCAGATTAACAAACACGAGCCTCCTACTAACACGTCTGAATTATGACACATTAACACATTTTTACACAAAGCATCGTATCCTATTTCTAACTGTCAACGCCTCGAAAAAGCAAAATTGTAACTCACATTCCTGGCATCCCTAGCTGATATTTCACTTCTCACCACCCATGCCAACCTGTCTCCTCAATATTTAAACCAAACCAGCTCTGTCTTCTTTTTTTTTTTTTGTCCTCATTCTCTCTATACGACAAGGCGGTATCCCTCTGTAAACACCCTCGTGGCAGAGAAATCCATCTAAATTATTAGTGACAGACATAATCTCCCTCTCTCACTGTTTAATCTTTTTATGCCATCAAACTTCTTTCTGTGCCCTCACGCACTCCCGGTACGAGCCCACGTTTTTTTCCCTCAGCGCAGCACCACACAACATGTAACACTCATGCAAAAATAGCATTCCCACCTTGCGCTACAAAGCCGAGGAGCTCCAGTATACATATATAAATATATATATATATATAGAATTATATAGCATTCTTTTTACTTGACAGAAAATGTTTGGTGTGCTGTAAATACACTCTCTCTCTGTACTCTTTCTACCTTCTGTCGCCTTCTACCTATCTTCCCTCTCTCTCTCTCTACATCTCCCTCTCTCCTGTATCTCATACAGTCTGTTACTGCATTACAGTAACTTATATACTCTTAAAAAAAACGCCTGCCTGTTTTTATTACATGCGTGGAAATGCAGAGTCGAAAATATCAGTATCTGGGGAAAAAAATAATAAAAATAACAATGATGTTGCGATGAAAACTAACCTTATCTGCAAATATTTGTATGAGGAACGTTTTCCTTATTTTTTTTTTTTTCTTTGTTATTTTTCTTCCTATTTGGTTTCTTGGGACTTATGAGGGATTTTCCCTCGTCAGTGTCTCAGTGTGTTACCGTCAGTGTTAACAGTTTACAGTGTCTGTCAGTTTGTCAGTCCAGGAGTCCATAATCTGATTTGATTTCCAACTTGTGGTTCGATTTGGAGGTTTAGGGTTTCGATGCTGTTTGTTCTCTTCTGTGCCCCACCTCCACTGCCGCCATTTTATCCCCGCTTAGCTGGCCCCTCCACTCCCAAACACCGAACTGTAGCAAAACCTCGGTCGAACACAGTTTTCAAAAAAGGTGTCAACATGTTCGGTGGAGCTTTTTTCCTGGAGTATCGCTGCGTGCTCACGGACCGCTGCAGTCTTCTTTCCACTCGGCCCTGCTGAACGCACCTCTCGCCTCCACCTTTTTGTTTTTTCTCCCTGCAGCAGACTGCTTGTCTTGGCGCGGCCACCTGGCGCTAAATTCATTGAGTAGTGACATCATGACTTCCTCTAAGAAGCTGGCACAGTCGCTGTTTCGGGGAGGTGAAAATGCTTGCTTGCTTTCCACTACGGGGCCAAACAGGACTGCCTACATACATTATGACAAACTTCCTGGCAAAAAAAAAACAACAACAAAAAACCTTCTCTGTTATTGTTCCTCTTTCTTTTTTCTCTGTGTGTGTTACTGCGAGCAGGAATCATTCGCCAGCTTAGCAAAAGGTTCCCATAAATGAACAGTGTTTTATTAAGGTTGGGAGTTCGCCTTGGCACTGGTAAGCTCCACTTGGCCCGGTCGTGGAAATTGATTGCAATCTAACTAAGAGGCTCTGGGCCCCAGACTGTTCACATGCCAAGGTTTTCCTTGGTGGGCAAGGTGCCGAGCCGGAGTCTGGGCTGCACTAACACTGAAGAAAGTCATTTAGGAACTTAAATGTCCTCTTCTCTTTTATTCCCTCCGCTCCGCTCGTCCATTTCTTTTCATTCTTTAATTAATCATCCCGTCTACGTCCTGATCCACCTTCACCCGGTCCTTCTTCTCCCTCATCGCTCCCCCCTCCCCTCCATCTCTGGTAATGTCTGATTCTCCTTGCTGGTCTCTCTCTCTCTCTCTCTCATTCAGGAGTTCATGTAGACGTACAGTAGAAGTAGCGTCTCTAGGTTTTTGTCGGCGTTCGCTGATGGGTCTCCGCGGCACTTTTTCTGGAGTGTCCCGGAGAGGAATCCATTTGCTGTTGTCAGTCTACCCGTAGACAGTTATGTCTGTGATAGTTTTTTGTACACCTTTTTTGGGAACGTTCAGGGATTGTGCTTTTCGTACCTTTCCCCCGCATTATCGTTAACTGCTACCTAGCTGGCTGCTTTTGAATGAAGGAGCCAAGCTAGAATGTCTATAAGCTAGCTATACCACAAAGAGTAATGTGACCTGAAGCAGGGTCAGCTGATGTTTTCTTTTCTTCCTAGAGCTCTCGGTTGAAATCTGGGGTGGCCACGTAGTAAACTTGGCTTAAACAGTGTTTGAATTCCGTTGCACATGGTTTGGCAACTTTAAACGAACCGAGGTGAATATTTCGTCGAAATTCGTAACACTGTTTATCTCATGTTTTCTCTGCAACACTCTATAGCCTTTCACAGTAAACATGTCTGCAGACCAGAGGACGGGCTTTGTCTCACGGAGCTCGTTGTCCACTTTGAAGAGATACCTTTGATTTGTATTAAACCCCAGTCTAATTCTGCTCTATGAATGGAAAAAGAAATACCTGCCTCATACTCAAAAAGTGTAGTGTCTTTTAAAAACTAATGGACCTGTATTTGCCTGTAATTTATCGTCCTGTCCTTTGTCTTAGTTAATGTGCTAGCATGTAGCTTGCATGAGAAATGGTTGGAAATGTAGATAGTGTTGGAGATGAGAAGTGTCGACAGGCTTCTCTCATGAGACAAGAGCGGCGGTCCGCCCAGCTGACTTCCCTGCTGTTCTCTGATCTGCAAACATAGGCCGTGTCCCAGTTAAACCCATCTGTACCTCCACAACACTGCAGTGCTCGAGGGGAGCGCTGAGGCAACGAATGAAGTAGGAATTATCCTGCTTTCCCCCGCCGCTGCTACATTACAACCACACTGAGGTACATTGGCGTTGAGTGGGGCCTGTGCAGTCTAATCCATATTTCATTGCATCAGTGCAGTAATGACAAGCTGTCACCAGATGCCAGCAAACAGCAGCTTTTCTTGTCCCTCTTCAGTCAGGCCGAGCTGTCCTGCCCCATCACATGACGCTCACCAAGTCCTCTTCAGGCAGTCGCACACTACCTGCCGCTCATCTCTTTTCTTTTTATAGTATAAGCAAATTGATTTTTAAATTATGTTTTTTAAAGGGTGTGCATAATCTTAAATGTATTACTTTCAATTCAATTGATAATCATTTTCTTTTTTTTTTTAATTAGTTTTTTCCAAAACTTGAAGGTTAGAAATTTTAGTTTTCGCGCATTTTATTGTTTCAACAACCATTTTTATATAATTTCATGTATATAGTGTTGCCTTTACTCTTACAAGCGCACCTGTACACACTTTGCACACACACTTTGGGCACATGCACATGCACACACACATATCTGGATATGCACGGCAGGCATGACGTCTGTGACTATGGTGTATTTGTACATATGTGTGTGTATGTGTGTTTGTGTATGAGTGTGAGGTGTGTATTAATTGACCCAAACAGGCTCCGGAGACACTCCTGTGTGTGTTGCATTCACAAAAAATGTAATTATAATTTTCGACGACTAAAACAATGTCTTTCCTTTTAGCATTATTGTTTCTGATGAAAAGTCTTCCTTTTGAATAAATGTCCATATCACATGAGAATAGTGCTGTCATGTATGTTGATTTGTACTATCGCTGATGATGTCATCAAGGCCAGAGCCAACCGCATGCTGTGGTGGGTTTGCCTCTGTTGGCTCTTATGTTCATACAGTATTTGTTTTATTTGGGGTTTTTTTGGTTAAAATACCAGTTCAGTTGTTGACTTCAATAAACATGCATTTGGGTTAATTTCACCTGTATTGTTGGTTCTTCCTCTTCAGAAACATTCAAAATCAAATAAAATCTCACATTAAACACACAAATCGATATCTCCATAATGTGTTTAGTGTTTAATATTCTAATCTAGTATTGATCATTTAGTACGATACAAAACAGGACTAGAGTGGGTTATTTCATGAGGGTAATATGATATATGGACATGAGAAAATAGCTCACGAATCCAATAATCACTGAACGTAACAGTGTAGATCATCAACAGGTTATAAAAAAGCCAGACTCCATCATCGTTTTCTACTGTGCAGTTCGACAACACGTCCAACAGAGGGCAGTGCAATGCAATAATTCAAAGTTCC